>NW_012115043.1:9877105-9928004 GCF_000951035.1 Colobus angolensis palliatus
AACATGGTGAAACCCCATCTCTACTAAAAATATAAAAAGTTAGCTGGGCGTGGTAGCGGGTGCCTGTAGTCTCAGCTACTCGGGAGGCTGAAGCTGGGGAATTGCTTGAACCCGGGAGGCAGAAGTTGCAGTGAGCTGAGATCGCACCATTGCACTCCAGCCTGGGTGACACAGTGAGACTCTGACTAGAGAATAATAATAAAATAATAATAATAATAATAATAAAAGGTTTATAGTGCAACGTGACAAGGAGTTAACTCCACATGAGGAGATGGGGACTTCTGTGAGTCAGGGAAGACTATCAGAAATGTATTCTCGAAGAAGGGACCATCTGAGCTTTGTTGTAAAGGCTAAATAGAGATTTGCTAGGCAAGACTAAGAAAGGAGTACGCCAGGCAGAGAAAGTTGTGTACGCAAATGCTGGGAATGGGCAAAGGCAGCTGTGTTGGAGGCCTGGGAGTGGTTACCTACCAGAAGGGCAGTATTAAAGTGCAGGGAGAATGGAAAAGACATGGGGGCTGACGGAGGACACAGACCCAGAGGGACCCCTGCAGCCCGTCTTAAGATCTTGTTTTTTATCCAGCAGCCATATTGAACAAGTGGAGGGCTAACCCAGAGGGTTAGGGATGGCCCTGAATGGTTATAAAAAAGATAGACAAGCACAGGGCAGGGCTGCAGGCTCATGGACCACTTATCAGCCTGCTGAAACAGTCCAGGAGAGAGATAATGAAGGGGTAGAGAGGAGAGAGGGTTGACAGATGTATTTTTGCTGTAAAGAAAGAGAAAGATAGTGAGATACCAGTCCTGTATAATTCATCCTTATTCTGCCAACCCTCTATTGCAAAGAACAGTGTTTGATGCACTATGGGCTCTTAATAACTATGGAAATGAATGAATAACTCCGTTTTTTTTTTTTTTTAAGTCTCACTGTGTTGCCCAGGCTGGAATGCAATGATGCTATCTCAGCTCAGTGCAACCTCTGCCTCCTGGGTTCAAGTGCTTCCCCTGCCTCAAGCTCCTGCCATGATACGCAGCTAATTTTTTTGTTTGTTTGTTTGTTTGTTTTTTAGTACAGATGGGGTTTCCCCAGGTTGGTCTTGAACTCCTGACCTCAAGTGATCCACTCACCTCAGCATTTCTGGCCAACTCCAAGTATTATGTATAATTCCTACAATTTATTAAAAGAAAAAACAGAGCTGGGTCTTTACATAGCAAGACATTTGTCACCTGGAGACTAGAAGAATTAGCACCAGGCATAGTTAGATTAGCTACGATCCAAATGAATTATTGGTAGTAGAATGTGTAACCTTGAATAATGCATTTAAACTATCCAGGATCTAGGATGGAGAAGATATACTTCTCATAGCAGTGTTGTGAGGATCAAGAGAGAAAATATATGTCCAAATATTTTCCAATATATAAGGTTTATAAAAAGCTACAGTTCACTAAGGTGTTGCTCTGGATGGTGCGTTGAGTTCTGACCAACAGGGCTAGTCTTGAGAAGTCAACCAGATGGGCAACAAAGCTTTCCCTGTCCAGAACTGGCAGGTCCCTATGGGGAGCCTAGAGCTATAGAAGCTGCAGTTCCTGAAATGTCACCCTCCCTGCTCTCGACTCTGGTGCTTCCTTTCCTGTGTTTGCTTTTCTTTCTGCACTTACCTTTGGCTGCCCCTGCCCTGTGGTCACTTCATGGGCAGCACCCAGGATGATGTCACCCTTCTTCTGTTCCAACAATAACCACCCGCACCCGCTACCACCTAAGATAAGCAGGTGTGGCTCTGGGCCCCTCAGCAGCAGGCCACTGGAGAGGCGAGACTAGCAGAGTGTGGCCTGGGATAGGAGGAGATAAAAGGCAGCCATGGTAAGTGTTCTCTCCCACAAAAGCATGCTGAGGTGGAAAGGCCTGTATGAGTCAGTGTGTGTGTGTGTATGTGCGTGTGTGTGTGTGTGTGTTGGGGGCGGGGGTACAATAGTAAAAAACTGTGCTATCACAGCAGAGCAAATATAACCAGCTAAGGTTTAGGTGGTACTTGAATTTACAAAGTGCTTCCACTTCTGTTCCATCACAGGCGGTCCTTACAATATCTGGGTAAGGAGGAGCTGTTATTCCTATATTCCTATTTATCTGAAGGAGAAACTGAGGCTTACAAGAGCTCAACCATGCTCCTCTAACCAGTGACTGGGAGAGTGAAAGCCCAGATCAAGCTTTCAGACTCCATTCTTTCTCTGTCTTTGGTGGAGGGAGAAGAGGAGGTGCCAGTGTGCCTAGGAAGCTGCATTCTATGAAGGAACCATTTGGAAAGTTAACATTTTCAGTTAATACAATAAGTAAATGCTTATTGTAAAATTTTAGAAGCACAGAAAAGTCTAAAGAAAAAGTACAGGCCGGGCGCGGTGGCTCAAGCCTGTAATCCCAGCACTTTGGGAGGCCGAGACGGGTGGATCACGAGGTCAGGAGATCGAGACCATCCTGGCTAACACAGTGAAACCCCGTCTCTACTAAAAAAAAATACAAAAAATTAGCCGGGCGAGGTGGCGGGTGCCTGTAGTCCCAGCTACTCGGGAGGCTGAGGCAGGAGAATGGCGTAAACCCGGGAGGCGGAGCTTACAGTGAGCTGAGATCCGGCCACTGCACTCCAGCCTGGGCGACAGAGCAAGACTCCGTCTCAAAAGAAAAAAAAAAAAGAAAAAGTACAAATCATTCAAAATCTCACCATTCAGACAAATACTATGAATTTGCCATACTTCCTTCCATTCTTCTGTGCTTATGTTCTGTACAGCTGAGATTGCATTTTATGTGTAATTATGTATCCTACTTTTCCACTTAACATTATATCATAAACATTCTTCTCTATGATAAAAGAAAAATTTCAGCTGAATTAAATTTGAAAGAGTTTCATTGAGGAATGAACGATTTGTGAATCGGGCAGCCCCCAGAATCACACCAGATTAAACAGAGACTCCAGGGGTGCTTCATGGTCAAAACAAATTTATACACAAAATAAAGTGACATACAGAAATTAGAAATGAGGTACAGAAAGAGTGAGATTGGTTACAGCTCGGTGTTTGCCTTATTTGAACAGTTTGAACATTCAGTAGTCTTTGAGTGGTTGAAGTATGGCCGTTGGGACTGGCCAACACTCAGACATTGCTACAGGTGCATACTATTAAGCTAGGTTTTCAGTTTTGTCAGACTATTAAGCTAAGTTACTCTTCATCCACAAGGGCTCAAATATAGAAGTACAGAGTCCTTCTTAGACCATATTTAGTTTGCTTTAGCATCTGTTATTCAAAGCTCTTGACTGGGTGCGGGTGGTTCACTCCTGTAATCCCAACACTTTGGGAGGCCAAGGCAGGTGGATCACTTGAGGCCAGGAGTTGCAGACCAGCCTCAGCAACATGGAGAAACCCTGTCTCTACTAAAAATATGAAAATTAGCAGAGTATGGTAATGTGTGCCTGTAATTCCAACTACTCCGGAGGCTGAGGCATGAAAATCATTTGAACCCAAGAGGCAGAGGTTTCAGTGAGCTGAGATTGAGCCACTGTGTTCCAGTCTGAGTGACAGAGCAAGACCCTGTCTCAAAACAAACAAACAAAAAACCCTCTTATTTATAACTATAATTTTTATTGATTGTACAATATTCCTTTATGTGAGCATACTGAAATTGATGTAAGTGTTCTCTCTTTATTGATCAGTTAGTTTAGGGAGGAATTTCCTATTAATTTATTCTTCAGTTTCCACAGACACCAAAGCAGCATCCCAGCTGACTCCTTACTTCAAAAATTTGACTTATTCCATAGATTCTCAGTCTTTTAATTTGAAACAACTAATCTCTAAATAATCTAACCATTTATTGATTTAAGACAAAACAAGCACATCATCAGTGAAAACAGAGAGGCTGAGGTGGGCAGGGAGGAGGTGACACACAAGAAGTCGTTACCTTTGAAGAGCTTGCAATATTTTGACGCTGAGACGACTAAAGACTATGCAACAAGCAAGTTAAGGCAGATGCTCATTGCTAGGCTATGATCCTTACTGCCAGAAAGTTCATGGAATGGGTTTGCGGGGGCCGAGCCATAGTGATGAAAATAGACAGCTCTCTTACCTGTCTTACACTTCCTTTCATAAGCAGATCTCTCTCACAGGTTTATTCACAGGAGTGAGTCATGATCAGTGACCCACTTGGTGGACGGGACCTGGAAATTTCTGTAAAGCTTTGTGTTGATATGCTGCATAGCCTGACTATGGCTCTCAAGTACAATATCTAACCCTTGTAGAGTGTTTTCTGTATCCCAAGCACTCTGTGAAATACTGCATGAGGTTCTTCTTGTCTCCCTTATACAGGGAGGCAATGTAGCATAATGGTCAAAGACCCAAAACCAAAGCTGCTTTCTGACTGTGTGACTTTAAACAGAATATTTTCATTTCTCCATCTGTTGAAAGGAGAGACAAAAATGTCTACCTCACTGCATTGTTGAGAGAGCTAGAGAAGACAGGTGGAGCATTTAGCTTGGTAACTGACACAGAGTAAGCATGCACCAAAGGTGAGCTCTTATTACTTAAGCTCCCCAAAACATTTCCCAGGAGGTCCTATTTTTATTTCCATTTCATGGAGGCTGAAAGTGAGGCGCATAGAAGTGAGGCGCCTTGCCCACAGAGACAGACAGAGTAGGACTCTAGAGACTGCACTCTGAATTCTATGCTGTAGTGTCCAGAAGGAATTTTCCACCAAGGCACAGGGCCTTCCAAGGAGAAGCAGGGCACACTAACTTTTGTATGTGGTCAGGTCTCGGAAGATGAATGCAGAGCATGAAAAGGAAAGAGAAGACTAGAGATGTTTGTTTGCCGGGGTCCCAGGCAATAATAAAAGAATTCTCATGGCTGCCAGAAGCCAGGGCAGCCAGCTGTAGTCTTTTGGTCTTTAGAAAGGGAGAAGGATGGGAAACTTAAAATATTTTGGCTGCGTCAAAGTGCCCTATGGGATGCTGGCTGATTTACCGATGATGCAATATGTGCAAATGATTCAAATTTGGTGAAAGAAAATGCTGTTCCTGCACTGGTATCCTGGGGAAGGCCCTGACTAGGGGCACTGGCCTGGGCAGAAAGAGTCAGAGAAAACTTGGTTTTGTTCTAATCTTTCACTTTTTTCTCCAGCCAGGTTGAAGCTTATTGTACCCCTCCCTGATTTCATTCTCCTCCTTTCCTCTCCACTAAAGTGTATTTGGTGTGGTGTGGTGTGTGTGTATGTGTGTGTGTGTGTGTGTGTGTGTGCATTTATAGAACATGTAGCAACCTATTGTTTTACACAAATATACCAACTTTAGTGTTCTTAACTTATTTTTGTCATTTTTGTGTTTTTGCAGTCTACATTGATACAGATGGCTCTAGTTCATTTAACTTTTTAAAAAAATTTTTGCTTCCATAGGTTTTTGGGAAATAGGTGGTATTTGCTTACATGAGTAAGTTCTTTAGTGGTGATTTGTGAGAGTTTGGTGCACCCATCACCCAAGCGGTATACACTGAACCCAAGTTGTAGTCTTTTATTCCTCACCCCCTTCCCACCCTTTCCCTCTGAGTCCTCAGAGTCCATTGTGTCATTCTTATGCCTTTGCATCCTCATAGCTTAGCTCCTACTTATAAGTGAGAACATACTATGTTTGATTTTCCATTCCTGAGTTACTTCACTTGGAATAATAGTCTCCAATTCCATCTGTGTTGCTGTAAATGCCATTAATTCGTTCCTTTTTATGGCTGAGTAGTAGTTCATTCATTTTAACTGCTGCATAGTAGTCCATAATGAGAACATTCTATAATGTATCCATTTCCTTACTAATGGAAATTTCCATTTTGTAAATATTGGCTATTTCTAATAATATTGCAGTGAGCATTTTTGTACTATTCTTCTTGTAAGGACATGTGAGAATTTCTGGTTTTGGTATCAAAGTTATCTTATCTTTTATAACAAAGTTACCATATAAAATGAACAGGATAATTTTTCATTTTTCCCCAATTTCTTGAAACTGGTTAATATAGGATGAGATTCTCTGGGTTTTCCTTTCTTTTTAGGGTTTGATAAAATAACTTGTAAAGCCATTTGGATTTCGTTTGATTTTCTTTTTCAGGAGGATGATAATGTGATGAGATTGGAAGATATCTGACTAGGAATGAAATTGTTGAACTAAAAGATAGCTACATTTTTAATTACTAAATTCCTCTTCAAAGTGATTGTATCAATTTATGTTCCTACCAGCACTGTATGAGAGCAAATGTTTCCTCATAATCTCTTCCACATTTGGTATTATTTAGCTTACCTGATGATACCTTATAGTTTAAAATTTGCATTTGACCAATTGTTAGGGACATTATGTTTCCTCTGTGCATTGCTCATTCATATATTTTGACTAATTTTTCCAATGGTATGTTTGTCTTTTTCTAATGATTATAGGAATTGTATCCTGCATTCAAATCCATATCACTAGCAAACTATCTTCTTCCAGTTTGTTGCTTGTGTGTTTTGCTGTGTATTGTAATTTAGAAATTTTAATCTCTATGTAGTCAAGTTTATCAATTTGTTTCTTTATGATTTTTGCTTTTTTGAGGGCTTAAGATATTAGTCTTCACTCTAAATTCCTAAACATATTCTTTTACATTATATTATGATAATTATAAAAGTTTGGGATTTTTTTTACTTATAGGCATTTAATTTGCCTGGAGTTTATTTTTGTGTACAGTATGAGCTGGGTATTCAATTTTATCTCTCTATATGGAAAACCAACTATTGACTAGCAATTCAGTTTACTTAATGGTGATTGGTTTATTCAGATGTTCTTATGTTTTCTTGGGTAAATTTTGCATGTATACGCATATCTATGTATGTTTGTGTATACACACCTATTTCTGTTTTTATCTATATACTTGTATATAATTTTTCATGTTATCTAAGTTTTTGAATGTATAAGAATTCAGTTTTTTTGTAATATTCTTTTATATATGTGTAGTTCATCCCTTTTTCTTTCTAATTGGGCATCCTTGCTTGAGATTTTCCTGTTCTATTAGTAATGCAACTACCAGCTTTTAATTTTGCAGATCATTGATAGTTTTTTCCCATTGCTTTTACTCTTATTTATTCTTTTCTATTTTCTTTTAATTTAATCTGTTTTTCTTTTTCTTACTTCTTGAATACTTAACTCATTTATTTTCAATATTTAACACATGGATTTAAGACTATAAATTTCTCTATAATTCTTGTCTTCATTGACTCCCATAAATTTGATATATAGTGCTTTCATCGTCGTTCAGTTCCAAATATTTTATAACCTCCATTGTGATTTTTTTTTCTTTAACTCGTTGGTGGCCGGGTGTGGTGGCTCATGCGTTTAATCCCAGCACTTAGGGAGGCCAAGGCTGGTGGATCACTGGAGGTCAGGAGTTCGAGACCAGCCTGGACAACACAGTGAAACCCCCATCTCTACTAAAAATATAAAAATTAGCCGGGCTTAGCAGCACACACTTGTAATCCCAGCTACTCTGGAGGCTGAGACAGGAGAATCGCTTGAACCCGGGAGGTGGAGGTTGCAGTGAGCTGAGATTATGCCACTGCACTCCAGCCTGGGTGACAGAGCAAGAATGTCTCAAACAAGCAAACAGACAAACAAACAAACTCATTGGTTACCTAGACGTGTGATTTTTGCTTTCCAAATTTATGATTTTTTATTCAATTTTATTTTAATTATTTTGTTATTGATTTATGAGTTCTTCTTAACATAGAGTCTATGCAATTTCTAAAACAACCTTTATGACCTAGTAGGTACTCAACTTATGTGTGTGTGAAAAGAGTATGTATTTTCCACTTGGATTCTATGTGTCATTGTTAGATCAAGATCGATATTCGTGCTGTTCAAATCTATGCCTTTGCTAATTGTTTTGTCTGCTTGATTGCTGATATGGTTTGGATCTGTGTCCCTGCCTAAATCTCGTGTCAAATTGTAATCTCCACTGTTGGAGGTGGGGCCTGGTGGAACGTGATTGGATCATAGGGGTGGTTTCTTATGAATGGTTTAGCGTCAACCACCACTTTGTACTGTCCTCATGATAGTAAGTTCTCATGAGAGCTGGTTGTTTAAAAGTGTGTAGCACTTCCCTTCTCTCTCTTGCTCGTTCTCCCACCATGGGAGATGCCTCACTCCCCCTTTGCCTTCCACCATGATTGGAAGCTTCCTGAGGTCTCTCCAGAAGCAGAGGCCGCTATACTTCCTGTACAGCCTGTAGAACTGTGAGCCAATTAAACTTCTTTTCTTGATACATTACCCAGTCTCAGGTGTTTTTTTTTATAGCAATGTGGGAACGGACTAATACAATTGCTTACTGATAAATGTGTGAAAAAATTTCTGCTAGCCGTGTTGATTTGTCAACTTAATGTAATTCTGTCATTTTTCGTTTTACCTAAGCAGATACTGTTGGGCACACACAATTCGTGATTGGTATACGTCCTGGGTGGTTTTTCCCTTTTGTCATCATGGTGTTCCCCCTTTGTGGTAGAGAGAGTTAGTACTCTACATTCTTGCTCTCAGGTTGGGCCATGTGACCTGTTGTGGAGAATGGGTTGTGAGGAAAAGTGTGGCTCTGCAGTGCCTCATTCATTTCTCTCCTCCCCTGCCATGGTGATCTGTGAGGCCTTACATTTCAAATGACATAGCTAAAATATGTAAGCAGGCCTCCTAACTTATACTGACTTTATGTAAGTGAGAAATGAATCTTTTTATATTAACCCGCTGGAATTTCAGAGGTTTGTTAGTCATAAAAGCTAGTGTTAATTATTTTGAAATATATTCCTTTATATGATATATATGTATATCACGTATATATTTTAATGACTTTTGTTCAAATTTTACTTATCAATTCCTTCATATTCAACCTTGCTTTAAATGTGCAGTTCGAGACCAGCCTGGCTAACAGGGTGAAACCCGGTCTCTACTAAAAATACAAAAAAGAAATTAGCCAGGCATGGCAGCAGCTGCCTGTAATCCCAGCTACTCGGGAGGCTGAGGCAGGAGAATGGCTGGAACCTGGGAGGTGGAGGTTGCAGTGAGCCGAGATTTCGCCATTGCATTCCAGTCTGGGTGACAGAGTGAGACTCTCTCTCAACAAACAAACAGAACAGAATATTGCTGTGTTCAAAAATTCATCTAGGTGTCTCTGTCTTTTATAAGGAATTTGTTGTGATTACTGATATATTTGGTTTTATTTCTGCTCTTTCATTTTGTGTTTTGTATTTAACAAGCTTTTTCTTTGCTTCTTCCCACCCCCCACCCACCCTGCTTCCTGTTTTCTGTTGGATTGCTTTCGTTGTCTGTATTTTCTTTGTTTTTATTTTCTGGTGGTATTCCTGGTATTCCTGAAATTTTAATATATGATCTTTTAAATATATTTTTTATTTCTTAATTTTCATTTTGTAATAATTTTATACTTACAAAAGGTTGCAAAAATAGTACAAAGAATTCCAACGTATCCTTCTTCATCTGCAGATAGTAACGTCTCACATAATCACAGTAAAGTGATCAAAACTAAGACATTAACATTGATATAATACTATTAACTAATTTATAGGTCTTATTTGCATTTTTCCAATTGTCCCCCTAATGTCCTTTACCTGGACCAGGGTTTAATCCAGTATCATGTATTGCATTTAGTTGTTTTATCTCTTTAGTCTCCTCTAATCTGGGACAGTTTCTTGCTTTTTCCTTATCTTTCATGAGCTTGACATTCTGAAGAATACTAGCCAAATACATTTTGTAGAATGATCTTCACTTTGGATTCATCTGATGTTTTGTCATGATTAAATTCAAGTTATGCATTTTGGGCATGAATACCACAAACGCGATGGGTTCTCAGTACTACGATACCTATTTGTCTCATTACTGGTGATGTTAACTTTGGTCACTTGGTTATGGTGATGTCTGTCAGGTTTTTCCACTGTAATGTTACCATTTTTCCTTTCCAATTGAGATATATCTTGTAGGAAGATGCCTTGAAACAGGAAAGCATACTGATTTTCAACATCATACTCTTATCTGTCGCTTTTAGCATCCATTGATGATTCTTGCCTGCAACACTTATTATAGTGTTTGCAAAATGGTAATGTTTCTATCACCATCACTTCTTTTATTTTTATTAACTAAAATATACTGTAAGGAAGAGTTATTCCTTTTTTGCATTTCCTTATTCATCTTTTTATTCTTATTGTGTCCTCGCTTGTGTTTTCTATGGGCCATAATCCATTATAATCATTATTTATTTTATTGTTTAAAACGTTTCAGATTTGGCCATTGGGAGCATTTTCAAGTTGGCTCCTGTGGATATGCCCCCATCAGTTTTTGAGCATTTCTTTACTTTTTGGCAACATGAGATGTTTCAGGCTCACCTTGTGCTGTTCCTGCTCCAGCCCTAAATTCTGCCATTTCTCTAAGGAGTTCTGGTTCCTACTATTGGAGACCAAATTTTTAAACAAGATATGGTTGCTAAGTGTACATTGCTTCTAGATTCTCTTAGTAGACAAAACTAGGACACTGTTCCATGACAGTTCATAGAGATCTTCCTCTTTCTTCCTATGGCTGCATAGATTTCCATAGTGTGAATGTACCAGAGTTCATTCAATTACTCTTCTGTGTGTGGGTATTTAAACTGTTTCCAGTATTTTGCAATTACAAAGAACGTGGCAATGAATAACCTCATGCATGTGTACTTTTGTATTGATGGAGGTATGTCTTCAGGGTAACTTCCTAAGAGTAGAATTATTACATTAAAAGGTAAGTGTATGTGTAATTTATTAGATATTGTGAACTCCAAAAGGATTATAGTGATTTCCATTTTCACAGCAGTGTTTGAGAGCAATTGTTTCCTTTTTCATCACAGTTTTGTCAATAGAAATAGTCTTCTTAATCTCCACTAATCTGATGAGAAATGGTATGTCATTTTAATTTGCATTTCTGTACTTATGAGTGATTTTAATATCTTTTTTATGTTTGAGGGTCATATTTATATCTTTCTTTTGGTAAATTGTCTGTTCATATCTTTTTCACATTTTTGTATTGCAGTTTTGGTACCTTGTCCCTCGATTTTTAAAAGTTCTTTATATATTAGTGATATTAGCCCTATCTGTAATATCTGCTGAAAGTATTTTCTCTGTCAGTTGTTTTTTTTTTGAGACGGAGTCTCGCTCTGTCGCCCAGGCTGGAGCGCAGTGGCCGGATCTCAGCTCACTGCAAGCTCCGCCTCCCGGGTTTACGCCATTCTCCTGCCTCAGCCTCCCGAGTGGCTGGGACTACAGGCGCCCGCCACCTCGCCCGGCTAGTTTTTTGTATTTTTTAGTAGAGACGGGTTTCACCATGTTAGCCAGGATGGTCTCGATCTCCTGACCTCGTGATCCGCCCGTCTCGGCCTCCCAAAGTGCTGGGATTACAGGCTTGAGCCACCGCGCCCGGCCGTCAGTTGTTTTTTAACTTGGCTTATGTTTTATCTTTCCCATAAATAGTTAGAATTTTAATAATAAATGTTTATTCTTATTTTAAAATTCTATAGAAACATTTATCAATCTATTCTTTTGTTACCTCTGGATTTTGAGTCATAATTAGAATACTTTTAATATATAACATATATATGGGTGACTTTCTCTTTAACCTAAGCATGGGAAAAATGACTATACATAAACATATATATATATGTACTTGTATGGTTCTATTTTAAAATTTATGTTTATTCGGAACTTATTTTTTATTTGTTTTATGAAACATTTTTATTTATTGAATGAGGCATGGCTCTTGCTTTTTTTTCATTCCAAATGGCTATCCAGTTTCTCCAGTTTCCTAAGCACCTTGTATTCAAAAGTCTGTCTTTAAAGGAAGAAACAAAACAAAAAATTTTAAAAACCCAAAAAACAAAAGTCCATCTTTGACCAGTTACTTTAGATGTCATACTTTCAACACACTAATATTCCACGTGTACTTGGATCCATTCCTGAGCTTTCTACTATATTTCGCTGGTCTATTTGTCTGTGCATGAGCCAATACCGTACTGCTTTAATTATATGGGTTTTACATTGTGGTTTAATGTCTGTCTGTCAGAGTTAGTTCCCCCCAGTTGTTTTCATTTTTCTGTGTTGTTGTTGTTTTTTGAGACCGAGTCTCGTTCTGTTGCCCAGATTGGAGTGTAGTGGTGTGATCTTGGCTTACTGCAACCTCCACCTCCCGGGTTCAAGTGATTCTCCTGCCTCCAGCCTCCCGAGTAGCTGGGACTACAGGCGCACGCCACCATGTCAGGCTAATTTTTATAATTTTTGTAGAGGTGGAGTTTCACCATATTGATAGGCTGGTCCTGACCTCATGTAATCCACCCACCTCGGCCTCCCAAAGTGCAGGGATTACAGGCGTGAACCACCATGCCCAGCCTCTGTTGTTTTTTGAAGTGCGTTCCTGGCTATTCTCACATATGTTCCCCATATGGATTTTAGTATCGACTGGTCTAACTCCTTAAAAATGCTTGTTGGAATTTTATTGAGTTAACATTAAATTTATAAATTAACAAAGGGACAACATGATGGAACCCCATCTCTACAAAAAATACAAAAAATTAGCCGGGAGAGTGGTGACACATGCCTGTAGACCCAGCTACTCTAAAGGTTGAGGTGGAAGGATCAGCTGAGCCCAGGGATGTTGAGGCTGCAGTGAGCCATGATCGTGCCACTGCACTCTAGCCTGGGCAGCAGTGTGATAGCTTGTCTCAGAAAAAAACAAAAACAAAAACAAAAAATCAAACCTGAAAAGTTTGAGTGAACTCCCTTGCCTCTTCCACCTTGAAAGGACGCAGCAAGAGGTGCCATCCATGAAGCAGCGAGCCCTCACCAGACATTGAATCTGCTGGCACTTTGATCTTGGACTTCTTAGCCTCCAAAACTGTATGCAATAAATTTCTGTTGTATATAAAAAAATAAAATAAGATAAAATAACAAAGGGAGAATTGACAAGTTTTATGATGTTGAGTCATCCTACTCAAGAATAGATTCTTTCTATTTGTTTAAGTTTACTTTTGTGTCTTCCAAAAGGTTTAAAGTTTTATTTATAGAGATTTTGCACATTTCTTGCTGTTTTTTCCTATATATTTAATCTTTTGCTATTGTAAATTTCTGAACCATTATTTTCTGTAACTGGTTATTATGTATGTGAAGGCTATTGATTTCTGTATGAACATGCATTTTATCATTTTACAAAACTCTAACCCTCATTCATTAACCTTCACTCTCTTCCAGAACAATATAAGAACTTAAGCTTTAATCTCTCACCGACACTATTCATTTTATTTTTCTCCAGTATTTAAATTCCTCCTTGATTTCTTCCCACAAGAGATGAGGGTCTCACTCTGTTGCCCAGGTTGGACTTGAATTCCTGGGCTCAAGGGATCCTCATTTCAGCCTCTTCAGTAGCTGGGATGGCAGATGCTCACCACTGCACCTGGCTTCTTCCCACTCTTGTCATTGTTATTATGATTAGCACTCAGTGCTTATTTAGATGTTTCCAAAAGCAATCTAAATAAGAGAAATCTTATTTGGATATTTTAGAAATATTCAAAAGATATTTGCCAATATATTTGCTTAGTGTAACTTTTGAAGCCTTTTTATCATTTGGGGTTCACTTTCCTTGTTCTTGAAATACACTTTTAGCAGATCTTTCAAAAAGGATTTGTTCAGTAAACTCTCTCTGTCTTTTTCTGAAAACACCATTGTTTTGTGCTCACTCTTGAATGTTGGTTTAGTTAGGTAATATACTCCATTGTCTTCTGGAATCTTGTGGTAGAAAGTCTTCGCCTAATGTTATTGCTTGTTAATTTCTCTGTTTCTGAATGGCTTTGTTTATAACACTTTACTATTTTATTACTGTGTGTGTAGAGGTGGGTTTCTTTTAATTTATTTGTCTAAAAATTTTTATGTTCCTGCCATGTGAAGATTTCTCTCTTAAATTCTGGAAAATTCTTAAGTATTATCCCCTTGAATATTAACTCTTTTCTATTTTTTCTATTCCTATGTTCTGGAATTCCTAATGTATATTTGAACATTATTATTATATCTTCCACGTATTTAACCCTTTTTCATATTTTCTCCTTGTGTTGCATTCTGAGCAGTTTCCTTATATCTGTTCTTATAATTCACTTAATTTCTCAAAGGTTTTGTCTAGTTTTCTGTTCAACTTACCCATGGAATTTTTTTCACTGACTCTATATTTTTATTTCTAGATTTCAAATTTGATTCTTTTACATGTTTTCTTTCTCATGTTGCCTTATTTTTACCATGTAATTTCCATTCCTGCTGTTAACTTTTGAACCGGGGCAGATCAAGGTTTTGTAGAATCTGAAGCCTATATACTTTGGAAGGCTCCTCTTTAAGAAAAATAATATATCAGCCACATACAAAGTTAGGTAAAATAGTGAATATTTATTTAGAAGAAGGAAAAAAGTCACAGCAAATTATGGATTCAGAAAGCTGACAAATACCACAAACATTATACAAATCCAGAAAAATAACAATATACTTTATTAACTGCCTGATACATCTCTGTGGTTGACATCTTCTTCATATGACAAGTTTATAGTATTTTCTAAAGAGAAAATAGGTAGTTCACTCTTTTCTTTACCATATTTGATCAAAATGTAATTTTTATTATTTGTGGTTTGGAAAAGTTAGTTTCCTTTTCATACATAGTTATTGGCAATATCATAAATTTCTAGAATTGTTGTAAAATTTGGAAAAAGCTCTATCAAAGTTTTTCTATATATAAGCTGTATGAATGAGAACCTTGGGGGCCTCCTGAAGCATGGCGACCCTCGAGTTGGTGATTACTTGCCCTAAAGATCATCTGCCTTTGATCCCAAACCTACTGGCTGCTGCGTGCATTTCTCTCTGATGTGGGAGTAGCAAGGGTTTTGGCATGTTCTCAGCCTCGTGGCTTGTGAGGCAAGCACAAAGGAACAGCCAGTTACCACGCTGTAGTTGTTGCCCAATATCTTTCCGGGAGCATGTCTGGGGTCTGCCTGCCAGGCTGCACACCTGCTCCAGCTTGCTTATCACATGGCCCATGGAGCAGCGACTTCCCTTACATGAGGTGGTTACACACCTGTTTTCTTTAGTCAGGCAAGCAAATATGTTCATGGCATGAGCCAAATTTCTCCTTCAAAGACATGCTCAGAGCACCTATTGCAGGTGACAAGCGGCAACTGCTCCTCTGGGGCCAGGATGGGCCCCTGTGGCTGGCAGGGGTAATCTCTCCCCACACCTGTGTGCTTCATACTCAAGCCAAAAGGACATAAAGCACATATTAACTACAATCGCTGCTTTGAAGTTGCTTCCTGCCATTTTGGAAGCAGTGTGCCATGGTGGTGAATGTTCTTGTACATGTCTGATGAGTAAGTGGTACAACCTGTCCTTTTAGTCAGGAGGCATAGCTGTATAGAATTGCAGCGTTGGAAAGACCCTAAATGTCATCCAACTGAGCCACCCAGGGGACCACTGTTATTTGGATGGCTGTCTCTGCCTGTCTGCCTTCTGTCTGCTGCATCACAGGAGACAGCTGATGCTGACATCACAGATTGTGTCTTCCCTGGAATCCCTAGACAGGGAGAGCAGCATTGATGACATAGGCTCCCAGCTACGGCAACCCCTGATATGCTGAGAAAAAAAGGGAAAGATCCTGGTTTTATCTAGTAGTTCTTAAAGCTTGATTTGTGTTCAACTTCCTGATTTGATTTTAAATTCCATTCCTTTTCTTTGGTTCTTACTGACAAATGATGTGTCCATAGAAAGATTTTATTTTCCCTTTTTTAAAATTTCTGTTTCTTTATAGAACTAAGGTTTACTTAGTAGAATCTTAAAAAGTACTCTACTAAAGGTTACTAAAAATTTAGTATCTTGGACTAAAGTTGCTAGATTATGAAAAGTTGGAGTCAGGACTCTTCTCCTTACAAATAAAGACTTTCTCGGTGTCCCTAGTACATGCCAACTGGTTCCCACCCCAGGGGCTTTGCCCTCACTGTTCTATTTGAAGACTTTTGGTCAGTTATGACTATTAGAAATGTATAAATTTTTTAGAATCAGGGTTTATGTTAGGGCAAAATCTGTTCCCCATTGTCTTTTCCTTCTTGGCTGATTTTTTTTTCTGCTAATGCCAATTGCATGGACTCCTGGGCACCCCTTTTAGAGAGAAGAGAGAGACATGTATTATTGAAACCTATTTCGTCTCCCCAGTGCCTGGAATGTGTGATGTAATTTTGCAGTAGGTTAGCTTCCTTCACTTGTTTTTCTGTCATTCATTTTGGACTTTGACCTTCGCCAGGGAACCCTAGGCCAGAATTCAACAATTTAAAAAAATTGATTAAATGCTCTTTGTAAACATCATGTAAATGACCATATACATAGACTCTATGTCCCAGAGTTTACTTAACCTTCTCCTACTTTGGAATGTTTAGATTAAAATGATTTTCTATAATTTTTACAGATCCATAAAATAGGAAACTCACTCATACATAATCAAGAGGTGACTGCATTTGCTAGACTTCATGCAGACTATAAAATATCCCCTGGAATTAAGGCAGTTGAAAGCCACAGTCCAAAAAGAGCTTGTTCATGTTTTAGTTTCAAAATCCTAGCCAAGGAACTAGGTAAACAGTTATCAAAAACACAAATGGTATTCAGGGAAAGAAATCTGTAATACAGTTTAAGTATGCATTACATCTTTTATTAAAATATCTTGGCTTATTAAATGCCATATTTAAGGTTGCTTTCTGAATAGTTTTAATAGTGCTTATACTGCAGTGTAGTTTGTGCACCCATTAAAAGAGAGAAATATGTTTACATGGTGTAGTCATAAAACCTATAAACTGCCATTTTGTAAGTGGCTAAGATGTGAATTGCCACAGAAACCCGGACCTGCAGCAGCTGCAAGTACAGGAAATAAGTTTCTAAATGCTGACACCGGTCATGAAACTGATATTTTATTTAGATGTCCTTGCAGCACAGAGCTCTTGGAAATCATGTTTATAGTCTTCGTGCAATAGAAATACAAGCAGTGGCGTATATTTTGGCAGGTAGTACCCGATTTAGTTGTAATAATTCACAGCACTGCTTCAGGGCTTCCATGTTGCTCCAGGCAAAAACCTGTATTATAAATTATAGCACACAAAGCTGAATTTGACCTACCAGTTGATGCATAATAAACTGACTTAATTCTGAATATTAACTACACATTGTGGCCTAAAGGTTTTATGCTCTCTAAATGTAGCAATAAATTATACAAAAATCTTCCTCCTGGGTAAAGCCTAAATATAAATAAATCCCCAACCTTAATACTATGCCGAAAGACCGGTTACTATAGATACCAGAGGAATATATTAATCTTAAATATTATTGCCGAATAAAATAACTTTAGAATATCACTAAGTACCTGCACTAATTATAGAAACTTTCAGGAGAAGTTTCAGTACTTTAATAAACCATTTTCCCGTTTGTCACATTTCTTGAGTGGTAAACTGAAAGATATCACCTTGTCGCTTCAGTGATTAGCATGGGTAAAATGATTTTTAAGAATTCACCTCTCTAATATCAAGCGCAAGAGTTAGCCCATATGTGTGTGTGTGTGTGTGTGTATATATATGTATATACACATACATATATACGTATATATACATATATACGTATATATGTATATATACATGTGTACGTATATACACACACACACACATACTTAGCAAATATTGGTCAGTGAACGAATGGAAAGAAATGTTTTGAAAGTGATCAAAATAGTCTTGGGTTTGAGGAAGGTAGATTCCTGGATTTAGGTATTTTGCTCTCCTGGTGAGTGTCTGTGTGATATTGAACAAATCACTTAGCTTCTCTGAGCCTCTTTACTTGCTGATAAAAGAGATTTAAAAATAAAAAATCCATCCCTGTTTCACAGGATTTGAGGTTTCTGCATAGTTGAGACCAACATTTGTGAAGTATTTTGAAAAGCATTACTATCTCTAGCAAAGGTGTCTTCTACAGGTGAGAAACAATCAACCCTAGCCAAACGGTAGACTCTTTTCGCCATGTTTGTATCATGGGGCCTCACTTCTTTCTGGCCACGGTTGACTCTTCCTGGCATAGATA
Organism: Colobus angolensis palliatus; assembly: GCF_000951035.1. NCBI lineage: Eukaryota > Metazoa > Chordata > Mammalia > Primates > Cercopithecidae > Colobus > Colobus angolensis. The sequence continues at coordinate 9,895,293 of NW_012115043.1, forward strand.
GATCTTCTCTTTTGAGAATTTGAACTGAGAGACCCAGAGCCTGGGAATTGGTTTGTAATTTTCCCTCAACCAAGAAGTATCATGTCCTTCTTGGGGCCTGATTCTATTTCCTGGCCCCAGTTTCTGTGAGCTTACCCTATATCTCAGTAATAAACCCCCCCTTTCCTTGAGTTATATTGAGTGTGATTTAATTTCCTGCAACAGAACCATCCTGAGACAATTTTATGCATATCCCTTCTTCATTTATTTCTTGAGCACCTACTATAAATCAGACTCAGGAACTTTTGATTTGAAATTGTGAGGATAAAACAGAATTCAATATGATATGAGTCAAAAATGCTAATATGCATAAAAATATGAGTTGTGGCTTAAGTGAAATACCAGGAAGAAGTAATATCTACACCAGGAGGAGGGGTGGAGTAGGAGAGTCCCAGTAGAAGAGAGTTTCTTGTATACACCCCCCTCTTTAATTTATACTGTCTCTATTGTGCTAAAAGCCCTGATTATGTCTTGTATGGACTATTAACAGCTTCCTAACTGCTGTCCTTGTCCTCAGTCTGCCCTCAATACTACTACCAGAGTTGTCAGGTGGTATCAACCATGTAATACGACATCACTCTTAAACTCAGCCTTGAAAATACCCCCACATCTATGGGCTAAAATCTGAACTCATGCCTTGGAAAGCTGACCATTCTTGGTTCCAGAATTCCTTTCTATAGCCAGGTGTCATTCCTTCTCCACACACTCCAGGATCCAACAATCTGGAACCTTGTCCTTGTCCTTGACTATGTTTTGTCTTTGCCTCTGTGCCTTGGCTTATATTGTCCTCTCGTCTTTACCTGGAAATCCACTGTTCTACCTTATAGCTGAAATGCTACCTCTTCTGAGCCTTATCGTGATCCTTCTCCATAGCGGAAGTAATAATTAAATTTTCGAAGTCCATCCATGTCTGCACAATGCACTATACATACCAGCACAAAGCCTTATGGTTAATTGTTTATGTGTCTGTCCTCCTTTTTTTTTTTGAGACGGAGTCTCGCTCTTTCACCCAGGCTGGAGTGCTGTGGCCGGATCTCAGCTCACTGCAAGCTCTGCCTCCCGGGTTCACGCCATTCTCCTGCCTCAGCCTCCCGGGTAGCTGGGACTACAGGCGCTGCCACCTCGCCCAGCTAGTTTTTTGCAGTTTTTAGTAGAGACGGGGTTTCACCGTGTTAGCCAGGATGGTCTCGATCTCCTGACCTCGTGATCCGCCCGTCTCGGCCTCCCAAAGTGCTGGGATTACAGGCTTGAGCCACCGCGCCCGGCCTGTCCTCCTTTTTCTTAGGAGGCAACTTGAAGACAGGAGAGGTCCTACTCATCTTTTCATCTTCAGTGACTCAGTGGAAAAATCTCATGGAAGAGGCTCAGCAAATGATTGTTTAATCAGATTGGGATGAAATTCGAATTGGACTTTGTACAATGGTTACAATTTCAGAAGGTAGTTGTGGGACAGAGAGGCCTTAAGAACCAGAGAACAGAAACCTGAGCAGCGGGCAGAAGCATTCAGAGCAGGTTCAGGGGAGGGCATGCTGTCAGTTAGACTGGAAAAAAGAGAAGAGATAATAAAGATGAATAAAGAAGATAATGTTGCAAAGATTGCTTAGGACCCTGTTGTGGCAGATTTTAATTTTAAAAATGTGAGCTTAATTTTGTAGGCACCAGGGAGCCATGCCTAAGTCCTTGAGCATATTGGAGATGTGATCAGAACTGCATTTGAAGGAGATTAACCTGGCGAGGTGTGAGGGTGGACTGGGCTGGAGGTCCTGCAGGACTCTCATGCTCCAGGGGAGAAGGCAAGGCATGGTCCCCCACTGTGTCCATCTAGTTAACTATTTCTTTATGTTTTTCCATTTCTTCTTTTAGACAAATTACAACAGACTTATCCACCATGCCAGTCTGATTTTCTTCATTTTGGGAGTCAGAGCATTTGGGGGGGTTTAAAGCATTTGATAGACAAGAACAAGGGCATATCATCCCCATCCAGATGTCACCCTGACTTTCATTTTTAGCAATGCTGGAGAGATGGAAATGGTTTGATATGGAGACACACTTGACCTGTTCTATTTTTGCCATGCTTTCAGGCGGCTTCACAAGAACACTGGGTTCCTGCATCGACGAGGGAATTGGAAGGTTTCACGTTCCCTCAGTGGCTTTGGTTTCCCTTCTGACTCCCCAAACTTGGCAAAATTCAGGAAGCATGACCTCCAGGTTTCAGCTGCCTTTATCACAATATCATGTGTTCCCTGGAGTCTTTGTTAATTCTTTACCAGCCCCCAAGCCTGAAGTGACCCCACCTCTATGGTATTTACATTTTCTACCTGAAATTATGATTTTCTGTAAAATGAATTTATGTGTCCACGAGACTGAAATCTCCCTGAGGGCAGACCAGGTCTTGTGTATTCTTAAAACTTTAGTACTCCTTACTCCTTATTCTGTTTCATCAATGTCCAGGTTCCTTGAAAGTAGCAGGTACTAATACCTTACATTTGAATAGCACTTAATAGTTTGCATAGACTCTCTGTGTATCAGGAAAGGAAAACTTTCTCATTTCCAGTTCTGTTTTGCAGATGAGACCATCAAGACTCAGAGTATTTGAACTGTGCACCTAGGATTGCATAAAATGACAAAGCAGAGATCAAGATTCACTTTTTTCCTTCCAGGTTCATAAATACTCTTTCTACTACACTTTCCTGCCTCATGCTGGCTGATGAATGAGTGAATTTGCATTTTCGTTAAGATTTTATCTTGGAATTACACAATATTTTAGTGAGGAAAGAACCTGTTGAGATGTCATCACATTCTCTGTAGCATCCTGGGGAGGCACATATGACAAGCTGTGGAGTGCACGGTAGTGTGGAGATTTCCTTGATCCCACTGAAATATTTAAAATTCAGCCATTAATCATAACAGCTGCATTCTTGCTTCAAGTAATCAGCCAGTAATGATTTCGACATTCTGAGTTTTAGAAATTCCCATTAATTGTCCTTAAAAAAGGGCAGGAATGAATAAACTTGACTTCATTTGTGAGGAAAGAATCAATTCCTTTCACTCTCTTAGTTGCTCTTGATTTCCTTTTTTTTTTTTTCCCTTCAAAATCATTTGACTTAACGTGTAGCTATTTTCTGGACTTGTTTCTCCAGGTCTGAATTGTAATGGCTGAATGTTCTAGATGGCTGTTGGTCCCCAGAATCAACAGGAAGCGATGGGCCCTTTGATAACAGGTGCTTCTGGGAGCAGTCCCTGCTAGCCAGCTTAGCTTCAAAACAGAGCAGTGCTAGAAAAGACAAGGACTGGAGGCTGAGAAAGGTAAACACTCATCAATATTTAGAGTGATAAACTTCTTTAACATTGAGAAGATAGTGTAGCTTTAAGATAATGTATGAGTATATATGTATATATACATAGATGTACATTTGACCGTCCATATCTGTGTTCCACATCTTCAGATTCAACCAAATAAAAAGAAATGTAAAAATTTTGAGAAAAATGAAAAAAAATAATATAATAATAAAACATAATACAAATAAAAATAATACAGTATAACAACTATTTACCTACCATTGACATTGTATTAGGTACTAGAAGTAATCTAGAGATGATTTAGAGTATATGGGAGGATAAGTATAGGTTATATGCAAATACTACTCTATTTTATATTAGGGACTTCGGAATTCATGGGTTTTGGTATCTGTGAAGGCTCATAGAATCAATCCTCTGAGGATACCAATGGACAACCGTGTGTGTGTGTGTGTGTGTGTCTGTGTCTACATCCTCTATATCATTACTTTATACAAAAGCTCTCAGATTTTCCATAGTTCCTTTGCTCATTGATTCACAGAATTTGGTATGAATGTGTAGACAAGTTTGTATTCTAGTTTGGAGTTTTTCAAAATAGGTTATTTCTCATCTTAGTCTGCTGTGTAATGTAATCATTCATTCTTAACAAGTCACTAATAATTTCAGAAAGACTAAACCATTCTAGGTAGACAACATTCAATTGCTCGTAAGTGAGGAGTTTAATTTTCTTTCTAATGGCAACTTTCCCGGGATAATCTCATCAAGTATATTTTTAATTATTTGTGTTTAGCTGTTTCATACAAACCTGTGTATTCATTTGCTGGGCTGCTGTAACAAAGTACTGAAAACTGAGAATTGAGAGGCTTAAACAATAGAAATGTATTGTCTCACAGTTCTAGAGGCTAGAAGTTCGAGATCAAAGTGTTAGAAGGGCCATATTCCCAGGTTTCTAGGGACAAATCCATTCCAGGCTTTTTTCCCAGCTTCTAGTAGTTCCTTGGCTTGTAGCAGCATAACTCCAATCTTTACATGGTATTCTCTCTGTGTGCATGTCTACATCCAAATTTTCTCTTTTTATAAGGACACCGGTACAATTGGATTAGGGGTCTGTATGAGTCTGTTTTCACGCAGCTGATAAAGGCGTACCTGAAACTGGGAAGCAAAAGAGGTTTAATTGGACTTACAGTTCCTCATGGCTGGGGAGGCCTCAGAATCACGGCGGCAGGCAAAAGGCACTTCTTACGTGGCAGCAGCAGGAGAAAATGAGGAAGAAGTAAAAGGTGAAACCCCTGATAAACCCATCAGATCTTATGAGACTTATTCACTATCACAAGAATAGCATGGGAAAGACTGGCCCCCAAGATTCAATTACCTTCCCCTGGGTCTCTCCCACAACATGTGGGAATTCTGGGACATACAATTCAAGTTGAGATTTGGATGGAGACACAGCCAAATCATATTATTCTGCCCCGGCCCCTCCAAATCTCATGTCCTCACATTTCAAAACCAATCATGCCATCCCAACAGTCTCCCAACATCTTAATTCTTTTCAGCATTAACCCAGAAGTCCACAGTCCAAAGTCTTATCTGAGACAAGGCAAGTTTCTTCTGCCTATGAGCCTGTAAAATCAAAAGCAGGCTAGTTACTTCCTAGATATGATGGGGGTATTGGGTAAATACAGCCAATCCAAAGGGAGAAATTGGCCAAAACAAAGGGGTGACAGGCTCCATGCAAGTCTGAAATCCAGCGGGGCAGTCAAATTTTAAAGCTTCAAAATGATCTTTGACTCCAGGTCTCACATCCAGGTCACACTGATGCAAGAGGTGGGTTCCCATGGTCTTGGGACCCTGCTCCAATATGGCCTCTTCTTAACTAACCATATCTATAATGACTCAATTTCCAAATAAGGTCACATTCTTAGGTTTTGGGAGTTAATACTTCAACATGTAGATTTTGAGGGGAATGGGGAGGACAATTTAACCCATAACGGTATGCCTTCTGACACCCCTAAATTCACTCCCTTCTCACATGCAAAATACAGTAATCCCATCGCAGCATCAAGTCGAAGTCCAAAATCTCATTCACATATTATCTAAATTAGGTCTGGGTGGTACTCAGGGTATGATTCATCCCTGGGGCAAAATTCCTCTGTATCTGTGAACCTGTGATACAAGTTATTTGCTTCTAAAGTACAATGGTGGGACAGGTATAGGATAGATATTCCATTCCAAAAGGGAGAAATCAGAAGACAAAATAAGGGTTATGGGTTATAAGTGAGCCTGAAACCTAGCAGGGTAAATTCTATCTGATTTTAAGGCTTGAGGATAATCCTCTTTGGTTGAATGTTCCATCCTCTAGGCACACCAGGGCAGCGACCTCACCCCCTCCACCCTAGGTAATGGTTCTGCCATTTAGAATGGAGGAGGTGGCTTCTGCCTCCGGAACCAAGGAGGTGGCCCCACTCTGGGGATCATTCTTTCTTCTTCTTGAGAGATAACATATATCTGTAACTGGACATCTCTATAAGCCCATTTGCTGCCTGTAGAAGCCCAGAAGTCTGGCATCTTTCCTTCGTTTTTTTTTTTTTTTTTTTCCTGTCTCTGTCCCCTTCCATCCAACTTGGCAACATTTTTGTTGAGATGGCTGATTGGGTCCACCTAGTTTCTATAGCAAACACCTGTTCAGCCACACCCTGGGTGCTTCTCCAGAGCATACTTTTTAATTTTTTTGTACTATATCTAAGTTGTGAATTTTCCTGATCTTCAAATTCTGGTTTCTTTTTGCTTAGCAGCTCCTGTTTCAATTTATCTTTCTCCTCTCACATTTTACTGTAAGTAGCAAGGAGAAACCAGGCCACACCTTCAACACTTTGCTTATAAATCTCCTCAGCTAAATAGCCACGTTTATGACTTACAAATTCTACCTTCCACAAGCAGTAGAACACAATTCAGCCATGTTCTCTGCCACCTTAAAACCAAAACTGCCTCTCTTAATTACATCTGCAATGACCCTGTTTCCAAATAGGGTCACATTCTGATGTACTGGGGGTTAAGATGTCAACATATGAATTTTTGGAGAACACAATTCAACCCATAACAACCTGCTAAATTTTCACTGTTCTAGAAGGACCTAACTACCCTCTGTCTCAAGATCCACATTATGTTTTTGACTTGGGTATAGTCAATGACAAAATAGCCATCAGAGATGTCAGCAATTAAGCCAGTTAAGTTCTGTGGAGCTGATTTCATCATTGTATGAGTTTCCAGGGCAAGGTCTCAGCACTTGCACTGTGCCTGGTCTAGCTGAGTTGGGAAGCATTAAATAATAATAGTCACCATATATTAAGTTCCTATGATATGCGAGGGGCTATACAAGAGTCCTAATAGATATATTACATAATCTTTAGAATAACATTGCAGAGTACTATTTATGATTTCCATTCTAAAGATTACAAAACCAAGGTAAAGAAAGTTTAAGAGACTTGTACATGGTCATAGAGAGTACAGAGATCCATGCCTTGCAGTATCTCAGAAAATTACTGGGGTGGTTGAGTCAGTCTGGAATCGTCTGCAGACTTGGTATCTCATCTGCCTTGGGGAGCTCATCAATACAACCTTATTCACTTTGAGCCTTTAGATCTAGATACCCTAGAATCTTCCCATTTAAAAACAGTTTTTAGTTCTGGTGAATTTTTCAGCTCATCATCACATCCAGAGATCGAATCGGTGGTCTGATGATCTGGTTGGTACCCAAGTCCCTGCCTTGTTCCTTTTAGCCTCTTCAGGAGACCGGGATGCTGCTCTTGAAAGCCTAGCTACTGAAATGATTCTGTGCCTATTTGGAAGAATCTGTTTGTAGTGGAAATTGCTAGCAGACATGGGACTCTGCCTATTTAAGCAGTCTCCCTGTAGACCAAGTTCAGCTCACATCACACCCTCAAATTTTCAGGTCCTCTTGGACATTATGATTGCCACTGCTTGTGTATCCTTTAGGTTCAGTGGGCTTGGCAAGTGAGGGATAAAATCTATTTTGGATAATTAATTAATTAAATATTTTGCGCATGTGTCAATTTAACAGTAATGAATTCCATGGCCATGATTTCTTCCCTCTTAGAGCACTACAATCTCTGCGCAGACTCAGTTAACTCCCCTGTGCCTGAAGTCTTATCATTGAGATCCTGGTGTGCTTCACAGCCATGGCTGCATGAGTTAGACAGAATATACATGCAGGACAAAAGCCCAGAGAACACTTGAGGTGAAATTTGGAGTTCATCTGTTCACTAAGAAATTTCAGGTTATAGCCACACTATGTTACTCTGATTCTAATGCATTTCAGTATCCTTGTTTCATTAGGTAATAAAGGGTAGAGGTACAGCTCATGTTTTGCCTGTGGCAGAGGCCAAAATTTGGAGATACCTATGGGAATGTGTGTCGTGTTTGTGAATGTCGTCCACCTGTGCTGTGTTTGATAACAGCACATCTATTAGGTCAACTTCAAAATATAATGGCAAAGCCTAGTCAAATATCCTGACTTCCCTCACTGGTCCACAATGGATCTCTTATTTCACACGTTCTTCTAAACATGCTTTGATTCTATTTATAAATGGCCTGTACCTCCTCAAGGGCTAGTAAGTCCCATAAGTTTCCTACCCGCTGTGTAAAGTTACATTTCCTTTCAATTTTTCCCAAATGGCTTCCTTCCAATTTGGAGGCTGCTCCCTAGTCCCCATGTGTAGGGTTAGCTGAACAAGGCCATGTACAACTTCTCACTCCTCTTAATCATTATCTGCTGAGACTTTGATTGGATTGTTTCTGAGTCCTGATCTTTTCAGACTGAGGAAGCTATGTCATTTAATACCTTTTCTAACACAACAGAGGCTGCCTACCCTTGATCATCTGGCTTTCCTTCACAACGGGTCTGCTGTGGTTGTTAAAGCTCTAGAAGTGTGGCACCCAGGACAGCAGGGGTCCTCCCAGGCAGGATCCCCCACCTGCACTCCTTGCCAGCAATAATGAAATCTCTTGGCCCCATCTTCCTCAGTTCTTATTCCCCCAAAGATTCCTTTAGCCAGAAGAGTGTCCCTCTGAGAATTCTAAAGCAGCTAACATCCCACAAAAGGGGAAGCAAATTTCCTCTGGGGTCACTTCATTTGCTGTCATTCCAAGCGTCTGATTATAGATTCTGAAGTTCTGAAAGCCCCCGAAGAGTGGAATCACCTGCCGAGAAGCTGCATGGCTAGCCAGGGAGAGTCTCTTGATGCGGGCTTTATTTCAAGTGTGAGGACCTGGTTTATTAGAAGCACTAGGGGAAAAACTCACACCTGAGACTTCTCACATGCTTGCGAAATTCAGATATGAGAAGAAACATTGTTGGGATCAATCAGAATCGGCTGGCCACCTGGCTGGAGGGAGATGGCCGAGGAGGCAAATGGTGAAGACTTTGAATATTCTGCCTTGAATAAAGTGCCCTGGCTCCCTGGGGTTTGGACAAGGATGAATGAAACCTGCTTTGGCTTGTTCTGACATCCAGTCCCTGGAGCGAATGGCATCTGCAGCGGGAGGCAGGGGATTCTGTTCTTCCTTTTTAATAGGAGCCTTTGTGGTGCCTGGTTTAGAATCTCTTAACCCTGCCATTCCAGCTCCCTTTAAAAGGTGGCTTGTCAACACTGAATGTTGGGTGAGCCTTGAAAAAGTACGCTTGTTCTTGGCAAAATTCTGATTTAAAATTAAGTTTTCCTCCATACTTTCAACTGAAGATCAACTCAAAGACTTGAATTCACTAAGTGTGGGCCAATGAGAAAGAAAATTAAAAATCTTCTGCCCTGACTTTTAGGGAACATTCCCCAAAGTGACACTATTTTATGTTCAACCACTGGTAGGTAGAGAAACCCAAATAGAGAGGTAAGGAAGACAGGGGTAGAGAGGAAAGTCGATGAAAGTGCTAACACTAGCATTGCTTTCAGGTCAGGCAAATCCAATTACTTCTAGCTAGCTGTGTGATCTTGGGCAAGTTAATTAATCTCTCAGGGATGATGATACCTATTGTACAAGGTTGGTATGAGAAATAAATGTAGTATTTACACAAGGTGCAACACACTGTAGGTACATAATAAATGTTCTTTATTCATTTTCTGAGACACTATTAAAGATCCTTCTACAAAGAAAATGCTTGCCGAAATGTAATTACTATTAAATGCTCCCCCCCAAAAAAAATTAAACAAAGAGATAATGTGTGATTATCTGTTTGTTTTATTTTTAGGAGGGCATGCTATAGAATGAAGATGTTTGAATCAACAGCAACATATTCATGAGGAAGTTAGGTTGTGACTATAGAAGGCAGGTGAATGGGCAGTCCTTATGTCCTTTCTCAGGAGAGCCTCCACAGATACTGGGCAGCATGTCATTTAAGGATACATGCCAGATCTGTGACAGAGGTCCTCTGTGAGGACACGTTGAGGAAAAGGTGTTTCACTTCACAGGTGTTAATAATGGGACAAATGTTAGAACAGCGTATATTGGTTGCATATAATTTGCTACTAATATAGAAGGTGATTACATTTATTTTTAAATTTTTGGTAAGTGAAAACATGCCCTAGAGAAAATAGCAAGAGAGGAAAACATGGATAGAAGCTGCAGAACTCAAAGGCCTTGATTACTTGAGAACAAAAGAAGAATGTCTTGTGATGGGTAAAACAGAACCCAACCACCAACCTGGGCTATAAGATGGCCCCAGATCTGTCTGCTATGGGTAGCCTTGACTCCTGCTACTATTATTCCACACCAAGCCCTGTCATTTTAGGGGACACCTGCCCAAATGTTCTTCTTTTCTCTCCCCATGTGGCCTTTGTTTCCAGCATCCCAGGCTTACATAGGAGATCCCTCTTGTGTTTCTTTCGTAACACGTTTCATGTGTTATTCTGTTGATCTTGGGGAGGGGCTCACTTTAAGGAAAAGAATATAAAATTAGGCCTAAAAATCTTTATTTAGAATGAGAGAAGAAATCATAACAACTTACACATTTAAAAGCTGGGAAATACCAGACATCGCAAACTTTGGGGAAATTTTTCATTATTTTAATCAATAAATCAACTGATAAACCTCTTTCCTTTATATTCTTTTGGTTCATACTCTTTGATTACTTTTTCCTAGGATAGCGATCTTATAATATTGCAGAGAAAGCAGAAGGATAATTTGTTCTTTATCATAGTTGATCGAAAATTATTTTCATTATTTGTGATGTAGAAGAGTTTCCTTCAACTTCACAACTCATCACATAAATTTTTAAAGGACCAGTCCAAAATGGCAGCATAAAGCAAGATGGCTTCACTCTCCTCTACAGAAAACTCAAAACAAATATACAGCATTGGGATTTTCATCAGCAACAACCCAGACTCAACTATGAGAATGAGATAGTTCCTGGGGCCCCAGAGAAATAATACAACTTTGAGCAAACAATAGGATAATTGGACTTCCACAACTTCAACATTCCTCCCCAACATTCTGCTCAGCACCAAGCATGTGGAAAATCTCCCCACCAACTGGTTTCTACACTGGAAAAAGTGAGATTGAGGTGGTCAACCAGCTTCTCCACCATCCTGGGTGTACTTGCAGGAGGTCTGTCTTGCCCTTACCCCACAAAGCATCATGACTGTCTGAAGGGAGAAAGAACTGTCCCCGAGGACAGCCAGAGACAAAGGGAGAAGATGGGATGACTATCCCCAGTCTTGGAAAATCTGCTGTGTAACTTGGCCAAATGAGATGCCTCATCAGAGTGGCTGCTTAGCAGCACCATGCCATAGGAGGTACGTTCTGCAGGTCCCCTGGGCATGAACCCCTAAGCCAGCCTTCCCACACTGCTGAGATAATGCCTGTGGGACCTCCCCAATTCAGAACAGGAAGTGCTCTAATCATTTACAGGAGCCAAGGCGAACCTGGGTTTGAGGTACCACCTAGAGCCAAAAAGGAGGCAGTGACTTAGGGGTAAAGATTCACTAAGAGAATACATCCAATAAAAACCCAACAAGATGGATAGGGAAAACTGGAATACATACTGATCCTTCAGTGCAAAGACATAGATGCATACCCTCAAGAAACAACAGCAGAGAACCCTGACCTCCCCAAAAGGACAAAGCAAAAATCCAGTGACTTGATCCCAAGGAGGTGGTGATTTGTGAGCTCTCTCACCATGAATTCATGTAAATTGTTAAGATTTTCATCAAGTTTGGGAAAACATCAATCAGGCTGCTTTCCTGTGTGAACTGTAAGATTTCAGGGCTTTTCACTTTTTTGGTTCATGGACTGACTCCCCACACTCCTTGAACTGATGATGTTAGGACTGTTTCTAGAAGTGCCCATGGCCAGTGATCATTTAATTATGCTTGGGAGTGACCACATTCCACATAAAAACACTTCGCTAAACTCAAATGTGTTTCGCTAACTCAGCTTCCCAGAAGCTACATCCTCCAAGTGCCCAGGATTCCTCCAGTAGCCTTTAATTCTGAGGGGGAAAGATCATGGTGGGTAAATTGGATTGGGAAGCAATACCAGTAAACTAACTGAAGTCAAACTATCTTTTTCAAATTTTATAAAAATTACATAACCTTGAGCTTTATCGGCATCATGGATAATTTGCCTCTGTCTCTTTGTCTCTAGAATTGCCCATCGGGCACCTGGTAGAAGGTCAGTTGGGTGAATCAGGGTTACTCCAAGTCCTTCTTTACTTTCTAGCCCCTCTAATGCTTTTCCCTCTCCTCCGTCTATCCAGTTTCTGCTCAGCCTTTGAGGCCCAGCTCATGTACGTGTCTTCCACCAGGACCACCCGGTCCTGCATTGTTCACAGTGATCTCTCCCCTGCCACTGTCATATTTCCAGTTGAGACAGGGAAACGTGGAGACAGGGACACCTAACACAAATAATTCTTGACAAATGGACTTGAAAATCCATCTGTTTCCTATGGTTAACTAATTGCTGACTGTCATCTTGACCTGGACCACTCACTAGAACCAGATGTTCTCCAAGTTATTTTAAGGATTGTTTCATAAATGTAATTTTGACTCTTTTTTTTCCAAAGATAAAGGAAAGCCTGCTGGGCTATTGCTGTCTGCCTACAGATTATACAGGAGAGAAAAGCCTCTCATAGATGACTGACTTCTAAAGCAGATGTGCCAAGTTCCTTGGGCTAAAAACTCTTTAGTTGGAAATGATCCGGGCATTTTTAATATGAGTTTTCAGAATGTGTACTTTGAGCAATGCTAATAATGATCAGTGTGATGGTGACTTGGTTTAAGGGTTTCCGGGATTTCAAGTGCTAATAAAACTGCCCAGAGGAACATGAACTTCACCTGATATAGCAGAACTAATGAAGGACTCGGCTCACAAAGTATCCCTTGTCAGAGCGGAAGTATTTGTGTGTGGCCTCATCCAACGAGGCATTTGACAAGGACAGAAATAGAAAACCGTTTGTGGCCACCTGGCAGAGATTTTCCTGGTGTCTTGGTTTATTATTACTGCTATTGTACTTCATTCTTTCCTAAAAATCTTTTTTTTTCTCTTCTTTGCCTTTTCAGTTGGCTTCAGCACCTTTGTGAGTTTTCATCAGCACATTTCATTCTTTACGGAACAATGAAAATATAAGAGAAGGATAAATGAGGGAATGAGTCTATTCGTAATTGTGATGGGAAGTTGGGGGAATTGCGTTGGCTTCCTTGTTGTTCATCTAAATCACGTTGTTCATTTTCTTTGACACATGCAAGAGGGAGATGAGGGCTCCTGTATTTAAATGAAAAACCATGAGCATCCAGGCTCCTCTCTGAGTTTGGATAAAAATTATTATTTATTCAGTACCCACTATGGGTTGGGCTAGGTGTTTAGCACTGAGGACAAAAGGAAAAGACAAATTTGTTGTCCAGGGAGCTTAGAATCTCTCGAGCCTGAAGTTTGCCATCCTTACAGCACAATGGCTGCAGTCCTTAACTGCACACCTTCTGTGTGCTAGGAATGGTGACAGATCCAGAGAGGTCAGGCAGACTCTGCCCAAAGAGGGCAGGCCAGGCAGAAGGTGGCAACGCCAGAGAGTAGTCAGGCCTGAAGTCCCTGGGAAGACAGTGGGAAATCAGCGTGGGCTGGTAAGGGAGAGAAAGTACAGAAGAGAAACCTCGTGCTCCATTTATCCTGTTTAGCTCACAGCAGCCCTAAGAGGGGGATAGTATCCTAATTAAGATATGAAAAGTTCTGCCTCAGAGAGGTCGATGATTCTTCTCAGTGTCACACAGCTGGCTGCAGAGCTTCTTGAAAGCCAGGAGTGTCTTATGCATCTGTGTATCTTCAAAATGTCGTGATACAGAGGTAATGCCCTATCAGTCCTTGGGATTTAAAGAAGTGATGAAGTGCTGAAAGCAGGTTTCAAACTTAGCCCTATCTGAATCCAAGGTCTGTGGTCTTCCCTCTTTTCCACGGTGGGTTCCACTGACAGAACCAGAGGCAGAATTGGAGGATGTGGCATTGCCACATTCTGCCTGGCCTGCCCTCTTTGGGCAGAGGCTGCCTGACCTCTCTGAATCTCTCACTATTCCTGGCACACAGAACCTGGGCAGTTAAGGATTGCAGCCACAGGGCTGTAAGGATGGCAAACTTCAGTCAGGCTAGAGAGATTCTAAGCTCTGTAAGGACAATGGATTTGTCTCATCTTGAGTAAACAACTTAAACAGATTGAAATCCATGTTTAAGCCACTTGCGGTTCAGTGATAGTGGGGATTTCTATAGATCCCTTGGAGACACAGGACTGACACCAAGGAATGAGTTCAGGGCTCAAGAGGAGACTCTAGCACCATGGGGAGTGGAGAAGGAACTGAGATGGACACACAGAGAGAAGGAGAAAGTCCCGGGCGTGGGGAAGTGATCTTCTTGGCATTGTTTGGATGGTTCAGATTGGGTGGTGCCTTGGAGACCATTCAGCATGCCACCTCATTTTGCAAGTGAGCAAACTGAGAACTGAGAGTTTAAGTAACTACTTGAGGTACACGGCAGTCAGGGGCTGAGCTGGTGCGAGAACCCTGGTTCGTGGGCCCCTAGACGTCCCTTTGTTATGATTTCTTCATAGTTCGCCGAACAAATATTTAATGTGTCTACTGTCGCTGCTGTGCATCTTTCCTTTGTGTTTGTCTCCTTTAAGTAAAGAGTAAGGACACCTCGACAAGCATTAAAACGCAAGAAAGGGCCCTGTTTTGTTTTACACTATTCCTGTAGTGCAAATTATATGGTCATTGGTCTCTAAAAAGATGAGACATGGAGATCTTGTCACATAGTGTCCAGTATTTAGCATGACTCTCCATTTGATTTTACACAAATACTGCAAGGATCTGAGGGAATGATGCAATAAAGAATATCCTGTGTACAAATTTGATAAGCTCTTAACAATATGGTGCCTGACAGCCTCTCACTTAAAGAGAAGACATCCCGTCAATCAGCATGAAGCACGCTAAAATCTCTGCTTCTGTGAAGTTCTTTATGCCTGCAAAGCAGCTTTCTTCTCTCTAACTCTAAGTGTCTTTAATATAATATGCCAACTGTAGCAATTGGAAGCATAACGAATAGTAAGTTGCTTTCTTACTCTCAATAACTTGTTATTCTCCTGACACCAGCAAGACTCTGGCTTCTGAGTGTTGCATTTGTGCTTTTTCCATCCTCCATCCTCCATTGTCTACCCAACTTGGAGTGCAGGGCAGAAGCAAACTTCCATGAATCAGGCCTTTGCCCTGACTGGGCATAGTGTCAGATACTTTCTTATTTACTTAATCCTCACAATAGTCTTGGAAGGGTGGTAAGTGAGAGGTATAATGGTGTCCCCATGGTAGAGATCAGGAAACTGAATATTATGGAGTGAATTATGTTCCCCCCAAAATTCATAGGTTGAAGCCCTAACCCTCAGTGTGACAGTATATGAAAATAGGCCTTTAAAGAGGTAATTAACATTAAATGAGATCATAATGGGTGGGGCTCTAATTCCATAGAACTGGTGTCCTTACAACAAGAGGGAGAGAGTGCAGGAGCACAGGTGTGAAGAGAGAAAAGGACTTGTGAGGACATGGCGAGAAGACAGCCATTTGCAAGCCAAGGAGGGAGGTCTTGGGAGAAATCAGACCTGCCAACACCTTGATCTTGGACTTGCAGCCTCCAGAACAGTGAGTAAATAAATGTCTGTTGTTTAGGTCACCCAGTTTTTGATATTTTGTTTATGGCAACCTGAATACATGAATACACTGAGGCTAGGGGAAATTAAATCAATAGCACAGAAATGCTATTCTCCCACTGAGAACCTGGAGAAGCCCTCTGAGGCAGAAACACGGACTCAGGGGACTTGAGTTTGCATCCAGGCTCTGTCATTAATGAGCTGTGTGACATAGGAGAGTTACTGCCTATCTCTAGGCTCATTTCCTCATCTCTTACAAAAAAAAAAAAAAAAAGAAGTGAAATAATAATAATTGACCTTTAGTATCCTTTCCAACCCTTGAAATTCTGTGTCTATCAACATTTTCTTCTAGGCCTCAATTCCTCATCTGTAAAAAGGAATAATAACACCTACCCTAAATAGCCTGAAGAATGTAAAGAGAATCTAATGAGTTACAGCACTAGGGAAGGACTAAGTATAAGATAGGTGTAGAACATGATCTGCCTGGGCCCAAGTCTCAGCTGGGCCCCTTTCTAGCCTAGGTTCCTTGGACAAGTGCACGTACTATTTCAAAGCTTCTCTTAACTCACCTTCTAAATGGGCCAAATAATACTCCTCACCTTAGGGAGCTGCTACAAAGAACAAATTAGATGCTCTGTGGACCATGCTCAACAGAGAGCAGAGCCCATCCCATTCTCTGTAGTGTCAGTGATTTTTATTGTTATTATAGGCCCAGAATGGTGGGCTTGTCTGCAGTGAGCCCTGTTAGAGTTAGCAGGGTCAAGCTTCAGTTCCAATTCCAGTGCCTACTTCCCTGTGAGCATGGGCAAATTGCTTAGCCTCTGGGATTTTTGAGGTTCTAAGAATTCTGAGTGTTAGGTTAGTGCCTACTGTACCGATGACAAATTGAGATAAAGCACGGAATGTGCTTTGTCAATTATAAAGCTGTATATAAATGTGAGGAATTACTATTATGAGCAAGGATCATTTCCTCTGTTTTCTGCCAATACTGTATATCTACTGCCAAGAGCCTTGCTCAGAGATGCTTGAAAAATGGGGAGTGTGGAAGGAATGGAAGGCAAATGCTTACTGTAGTTATAATAGCACACAGAGGTGTCATATTAAACAGAATTAATGATAAACTTGGAGAGGGTGGCATGGAACATGTTCCAAAGTATCCCCCTCCCCCATCATTGCTAGAGAGTGTCTCAAGGCAGGAAAGTGTTGACAGGACAAACACCTGCAGAGTGCTTCTAGCCAGTCCAGATAAAGCTGGGATACCTTTGTTAGAATAACACTGTGCCCAGTGGCTGCCAGGAAGGTCACTGGTGAGAAAGGGGAAGGTGATCTGTTTTTTTCCTATCTGGCATATGAAAGTCAGACTTTTTGAGGTTAGGCCTGTGGTGACTGATTGTGGCCTATCTGGAACATCAAAGGGTCAGGCACATGGCAGGACGAGGCCTATAAGAACCCTCATGGCCAGTGGAGAAGGTGAGGTCAGAACCTTCTAGGACCAGGGGTTCCTGCACAACATAGCTTTCCAACATAGGTGGGATCCACCTGCCCACTCCTCCTACCTCTTCATGGACATAGGGGTTATGGGAAGGTGTTGGATAGTGGTTGGAATCAGTAATGTGGGGCTTGGGATGTTGTAGAAATTTTGGCTATAGGCATTCTTTTCTAAGCTTCTCTCTTTGAATCAGATTGGTTCAAGATATTTGCTGACTCCCATTGCATGAGGAACACTGTGAGACCCATAAAGTGTCCTAAGATTGCTATTCAATAGTTTCTATCTTAATTTATATTAACTGTCTTTGAAGTGTTTTGAAATAAACTCTTTCACATACACATTTTCACAAATTATTTCTTACGTACACTTTGCGCAAGGTACTGTAATATTTTCTGTTCTATTTGATTTTATTTAAAAAATGTTGATCAAGACCCACTCAATTAAAGTCATGATGCACAAAAAGTTTGCAACCCTCAGCTTGGAGCCACAGGAATATTCTATGGCCATCCAGAGATACCGCAATGTCCTGTGAACAGTCATTGAGCTGTGCCTTTGTGATGTGTGCACCTTCTGAAACAGGATGACAATGTAGAAAGACATAGGCTTTGGTGTTAGACCTGAGGGCCAATGCTGTCCCTTCCTGACTTAAGCCCCCTTTTCCTTATAATGCCTACTTTAAAGAGGAGTTGTAAGGACAGAGTGATCGCGCGTGTGTGAAAATGCCTGACATAGTCTGGCCCAAAGTAGGACTTCAACAAATATTAACTCCCTTCTTATTTCTAACCAGTTGAGAGTCAAAGTCCCTAACAATACTTGCAGTTTTTTAGAACATCTGTCCTTGCTACGTCCGCCTGTTAGATTCAGAGAGCCTTTGAAGGAAAACTAGAGTTGCTTCTCTGCACCGATTGCTTTGAGGGGCTGCTTTAGGGTTGAATTTCAATAATCTTAGAGTTGCTAGGGGAGCTTAAATATTGTTTGCTCTCAAAGAATTCAGTGGCTAGGAATCTTGCTATATAGAAAGATGATTTTTTTTTTTTTGCCTTGGTTAGATGTCTTTTCTGGTTAAGAGGCTGCTTTGCAAACACATCAAGAAGAGATGGTATCTGAACCCAAGACAAGAGAAAACTTATCAGCAGCTGAGTCAATAAAAGCATTGTAGCACGTGGTGAGCAGTTAGGTAAAATGCATCTGAACCCTCCTTGTCTGATTTCAGATTTTTGTATCCCATGTTTGACTTCCCATGACACATCCTTGCTTACCGCCTGTACTCAGTATAACTTAGTTATCACTCCCTTCCTGTTTCCTAGACACATCATAGAAGAGTCCAGGGTGGACTGTTTTAGAGGAAAGAGTAGTCTGTTTTGTGCTCCTTGTCATTTTGTAACTCACCAGTGCTTGCTCCTTTCACTTTGTGGCTGGTGCTCTGAGACCATCATCCTCTCAAGGTTCTCTCCTGCCACTTCAAGCTAACCACAGGAGATGAAGAGCAAAAGCAACACTGTCCTCCCCACCACTCATTAGCCCAAGTATGGGCACAGGCTTCCCCAGCACATCCCAGGACTCTTGTGTTTAACACACTTGAGTACTTGAGGACCAGGGAGCACTAGGGGGATGGGAACTGAAGACTTGTTCAGATGCCCTGCTCCTGAAGACCATCAGTGACATGCACCATCCTATGTGAGGGGAAGGGCCAATGCCTTAATTCATTTAGAGCAGAACCCCCCCATTTCATCTTCTCTCTTACTTCAACTCTGCCTCCCCACACATCTGCCTCCTTTGGCACTTCCTCTTACTGATATCCCAAGGAACCCTCCACTCAGTTTATGATGCAATAGCTTCTCCCTCCAAATGACCTGCTTTGTCATGCAGATCAGTTTAGTTCTTTGTTTCAGTCCCTTTCCTTCTTTGCAAAAAACCCACAGCAGACCCATAACTTCAAAAATTGTCTTCACTCCTGAGATAAGTTTTTTTCACTCCTAGAATTTGGAAATACTCACTGTGTTTTGTTTTGGTTTTGTTATTATGCTTAGGAAGATTATTAGTTGATGCCCTTTGAGTAGGCTATCTGTAACAACCTCCACACCCACCCCTGAAGTTATCTGCTGGGTCTCAGGTGGTTTCTGATGCCAAATCTTGTTTGTCTATTCCCAGCTGATAAGCCCCTGGAATGGATAGAAACTACAGAGGAATAGACTTTGTTCTACATAAGAAAGGATGAGTCATGGTCATAGTTGGGGTGAGAGAGGATGTCTGAGCAAAACTATAGCAGCCAGAGGCTGGTTTCCATGCAGCAGGACTGAAAATCAAATATAATCTCATCCTAAGTGGCATCCCGCTGGCACTAGGTAATAACAATACTTGGATCTCCTGTCAGGAAATATCCAAAAAGCAGAGATGTCTGGCATATGTGGAGGACATTAGATGCATTAATATGTTACTAGGAGATGATAGGAGCAAATATTCAAGCCAGGGACTTGGCTCTTATCAGTAGGGCTCTTGGTGCATTAGGAGAGAAATTACCTCTTCACTTGAGATGCACAGCGTGTGTTCAGACCTGTAAGTCTGGTTTTGGAGTCACAAATGGAGATGTGCTGAAGTTGACAGAGGTGACAGCTCCTCACATATGGAAAACTGAATAATAACGACAATTCCATTTGTGAAGATGGGCTGGAAATTATGTTTTCAATTGTGATGCAAGGCAGGGGCTGAGACGAACAGCTTCAAATTGGAGTTTGCCTAGGCTATTTTCCTTTTTAAGTGACAAAGGAAATAATGGTTGATGAAGTTGCCTTTAGGGGATCTGGGAAAGATTCTTTCTACTATTAAGAATATGAGATTTCACATGGAAGCTATTAATTACTACTAGCCATTTGATAAATGCAGCATTTACTGATTTAACTCTGTCAAACACTGTGTTGCCCACACTGCTCCGAACAGCATAGTTGTAAATACAGATTGCTGATATTCATGGAGGAGTATCTACTTACAAAAGGTTTAAGTTGGCTTCTGTTTTTGTTCTTGTTTTTCAATGGATGGTGTGATGGGACTATGAATGTAAATAAATATATGGTTTATGTTACTTCAAAAAATGAATATCAAGCCAGACTGGCTTTAAAGGAGGGAAACACAGAATCTTGAGTCCTAATCTCAAACAGGATAAAATATTTACACAATTACTTTGTCTTGAAACTAAAGTTACTTCTTTTGATTTCAACCAATTATTAAAGAGTCCCTAAGAGCTTGGGCTCTTGAACCAGAGGCAAATGAACATGAGCCCCTGTTCTAGCTTGGTTTCCAGTTCTTGTGTAGATGGCTTGTTAACATGGCTATTGACTTCCACTCCTAAATCAAGCCTAGATTCAACCTTACAACAGCAGTTTTCTACCTTTTACATTAGAATCACCTAAAGAGTTTTAAAAAAGCACTGAGGCTAAGTTCTGCTCTAAGTTTGGAGAAGCAGGCATCTAACAAGCCAGTTCTCCCATAAACAAAATCTATAAATCCTAGACAAACTCTCCAAAACAATTCCTTGAAGGCTTTCAAGACTGAAATCAGTTAAGTAGATTTTAGAGACGTGCTGAATCTCAAAGCAAGCAACTTCCACAGAGTAAGTTCCATGGCTCTGTGGCAGCTAAAATTCTAAAACAAACCCCTCTGAAGTTTTGGACAGAGGAACCACTTGAAAGAGCTCAGATCAACCAGGGCAGCCAGAGTATAAGGGGGAAATCCTGAAAAGAAAAGAACTAAAAAAGAGAAGCTCCAAATTCTGTGTTCAAACTCAGTCCAAGTTTCTGGCTGAGTTTCATGAATGCATGGGACAAATTGGAAGCATAATATAGCTAAAGCTTAAAGAACTGGACTGAGGTCTGAATGCTTTCTCCCCACCTCAAGTGTGAGTTTGTAGTCTAAGTTGAATCAAATTAGTAGTCTACTAAAACAAAAATGCCAATACTCTTTGGATAGATATAACATAATCCAGAGTATTTACAACTTAATATTTATAACATCTAGGATACAATCCAAAATTGCTCAACATATTAAGAACCAGGAAACTATGGCCTGGTCTCATGGGAAGAAACAATTAACAGATAATAATCTCTACATAATAGTTTGCAAGGGCTGCTTTAACAAACAACTATAAGCTAAGTACCTTAAAACAACAGAAATTTATTCTCTCACAATTTTGGAGGTCAGAAGTCTGAAATCAACATGTCAGCAGGATCGTTTCCTTCTGGAAGCTCTGAAGGAGACTCCTTTCCTTGCCTTTCTCCTCACTTCTGGTGGTTTCCAGCAATCCCTGGCATTTCTTGGCATGGGGTTGCATGAATGCAATCTCTGTCTCCATCTTCACATGACCTTCCTCTCTGCATCTCCGTGTATCTAATCCTCCTGTCTTTCTCTTATAAGGACCCATAATATTTTAAACATAAAGTTTTGTATCCAGACATATTATTATTTAAATACAAAAACATAAAAGTATTTTCAGGCCTACAAGGCTGTGAATGGGGCTTAAACCACAACGATCCATATTGAAAAAACTTTGGAAGGAAATATTCAAATCAGTAGAGAAACAAATCCTGCAGATATTGCAAGAGATATATAAAATAAGGATGATCAAGTATTTCAGTAAAGATTGGGTATTTTTTGACTCTAAAGAAAAGCTAAGTAAAAGGAAAAGAGAAAGTATATGCTTAATAATTCATTACTAAAATTCTATGTAGTATCACTTAGAGAGAAGTTTGGAATATGAGAATGTGGGTGGGTAGAGACCAAGGCATATGAGAACAGGATAAAGTTCTTATTTTGTCAGGGAAGTGCTATAGGTATCAATTTTTTAAAAAAAAAGGCAAGAAAGAAGATAATAAAAAACCAAACAATTTAGTAAATTGAAAGTAGAAACTAAAGTTATAGCAACAAATCCTTGCATACTCATTGTAAATATAAATAATCTAACGAAATCCCCAAGTGAAAAGACAGAGATTACTAGATTAGGTTTAAAAACCTAAAGTTGTATGTGTTTTGTGAGACTAAAACAGAATGAAGTAGAAAATTTTAAAATAAAAGGATGGGAAAAGATATATTGGATGAATATTAACCAAAAGAAAACCAATGTAAAAGAAAAAGTAGGTTTTAAAACAAGAAAGCAACATTAGGGTTAGAAAGGGTAACATACAATGTTTTAAAAAGTTTGATCCATCAAGAAGAGGATGTGACAATTCTAAACATGTATGCAATTAATAAAATAACCTTAAAATATGTAAAGCAAAAGTTGATGAAGCCATAGGGATAACCGATAAATCCCCCACCACACTGGGAGATTTCAATTCATTTTTTTTGTTTACCGATAGGTCCAACAGGCAAAAAATTAGAAAAGGTGCCAATAGTTTGAATAACAAAATTAACAGGTAGAACCTAATAAAGATGTATGGAAGTCTATAGCCAAAAATGAAAGAAAATACATGTTATATTAAAATATTTATTAAGTATTTAAGGAGTTTAAACTGGGTAGCAATTTCGAATGTGTTAGTTATTTTAGCATGTTAGTTACAAAACTGTACATGTTTTCATTGTCTCACTCCTTAATTTTCTGTTGCTATGTAACAAATTACCACAAATATAGTCATTTAAAATAACGCAAATGTTTCCGTAGGTCAGAAGTCCAGCATGGTATGGCTGGATTCTCTGCTTAATGTCTCACCAAGCTAAAATCAAGGTCTCCTCAGGGGCTGTAGTTCTGGAGATAAGGGTCCTTTTCCATGCTCACTGGTTAGTGAATTTAGTTTTCTTCTGTTGCAGAAATTAGATCCCCATATCCTTGCAGCTGGTCTCTGCTCTCTGCTCCTGGGGCTGCCCACATTCCTTCTCTCAGGGCCCCCTCCATCTTCAAGTCAGCAGTGGCTCATGTCATTCTTCTCACACTTCCAACCTGTCTGACTTCATCTTCTATGATTGTCTGCTGCCACTATGCAGAGAAAATTGTCTCCTTTTAAGAGCTCATATGATTAAATTAGGCCCATCTGGGTAATCTCCCATTTTAAGGTCCATTGTGCCATGCAACATGTCAGAATTTTGGGAATGATATACCATTAAATTCACAGGTACCAGAAATTAGAGCATAAGATATTAGGAGCCATGCATAGAAGTTTTGCCTGCTATAAATCCTTACTTATTTTTCTCCTTGCGTGCTGTTATTTTTATTGTGTGAAATTCCATGACATGGTACTTTTGCAGAAATGCATAAACTATAGTATAAGAGCAATGACTGTGTTTCATAATTCCCCATATGATCATACCCTTTAACCCAAAGGTATGAGATAAACATATAGGAGTTTTGAGATATGTAGGAGTTTTCGTAAGTCTATCATTTTGTAATTGATATCTGCATTGGGATCACAGAAATAGATTATAAAATGTTAATTCTTTAAAATGTGTAAAAGCTTTCTTTGAAGTCCAGTACTTAGATAATTTTTCTGAAGGTTCCATTTGTTCTCAAAATAAATTTATGTTCTACATGTGGTATAAAGTTCTATTAATTGTGTTTTAAAATGTTTTACATTTTATTTATTGTCTGTGTTATCAGTTTCTGAGAGAAGTATACTACATTTTCAACTATAGATCTTGTTTCATATGTTATCCCCATAATATTGTCACTTCAAGGCTATGTTTTAGGTACATACATGTATATGGCAATTATACATTCTTTTGTTTTCATTAGCTTATGCAACTTGGTTAAGGGAAGATAACTCAATTACCAGCCGAGGTATTAGATGATCACTCTTCCATTGACAACTTCCAACACGTATTCACAGATAAGATATATTAAAGATTATATTGGAGGACAGACTAACTGTGCTGTCTCCTAACAATTTAAATGGAAATCCTAAGATGTTGAAGACTATTTTTGAATCAAGGTGCTCCCCAACTTCTATTTTTCTAGAGACCAAGAACAGATTATTCTTTTATTGGCAAGCATAAAATATATCATGTTTTGTTTTGCTGATGCTATATATTTAGCACCAATTCTTTAGCCACCTCAGTTATGAGAAAAAGTATATTACGTACGTGAAATCTCTAGTGCTGGAGGGCTTAAAAAAGATGGATGCTGCTACAGCAATGATGCTTCTCCCATGTGACACCTGAGTATTCATCTCCCTGCTGCTCAGATGATCTCCTTAACAGGTTAGAGCAGTGAGGAATAGTTTTAGTATCATAATCAAGCTAAATTGAAGTATTGGACACATAATATACAAGTTTCCAAATTGAAAAATTCTGAATGTTAGCTACCTATTCTTTTGCAACAACTTTACATTTTCTGAAAGCAGTTACTGTCCAAAGTTAGAAACAAGTCATTTTGGTTGAGCATGTACATGAGTAAAAGAGATATAAAACAAAATTAAAATGTAAAAGAATAATTCATATAGGAGAGTTGCCAGATTAGAAAATTAAGAAGTACCACTTATTTCAAATTTATTTCTCCTGTAATGCAGGCTATTCTTTTTTTTTTTGAAACGGAGTTTCACTCTTGTTGCCCAGGCTGGAGTACAATGGCACAATCTTGGCTCACTGCAACCTCCGCCTCCCAGGTTCAAGCAATGCTCATGACTCAGTCTCTCGAGTAGCTGTGATTACAGGCATGTGCCACCATGGCCGGCTAATTTTGTATTTTTAGTAGAGATGGGATTTATCCATGTTGGTCAGGGTGGTCTTGAACTCATGACCTCAGGTGATCTACCCACTTCGGCCTCCCAAAGTGCTGGGATTATAGGCGTGAGCCACAGTGCCCGGCCTAATGCAGGCTATGGTAACATTAAAATAGTATCATTGCATGTCATACTTCTGAAACCACTCCCAAGATATTTTATTGATTTTTCTTTGTTTTTGATTTTCATGCAATCTCTGATAGTAGAGGGTTATCTCAGTTTGGATCACATAGCACTGGAAAATAGTGGATAAAAGAACCTTTGAAATAGTTTAAGCAGACTACATTGATGTTAAATTATCAAGACAAATATTGCCAATACTGTTAACATGTGGATGATAAATTATTTTAAATGCAATCTTAAGTGGTTTCAATGCAACCTTAGGTTGATTTATAGGAAAATGAATTTTCAAAAAGTAAACACTACTTGATATGGACTATCAGGTCCCATAATTGTGACTTGCCAATAACACTTATCATTCCTGACCAGATCTGCAGAGCATTGGCTGGAGGGCCATGGGCCAAAGAGCTAAGTTTCAGTGCCATGCATTGCCTTTATTTGGTCTGGCTCTGTACGCTCCTGGTGTGGGCACAAGATTTGGACCAAAATACTTGATTTTGGCTGGTAGGAAGGCAGGAAGGGTGCCTTTTAACTAAACAACCAGTAAGTTGGATAGGGAAGACAAGGACCAGGGGCCAGTCATAGGATAAGCAGGAGAGGGCAGTGGAAGTTAGTGGGCAATAGAAACCCTCAGATGTAGAGATGCAAAGAGAATCAAAGAATCCCCACTGTTATAAGTTCTTTTTCTTCTGTCCCTTTCATTTGCATAGGCTATTAGTTCTCGTTTCTTACTATAATTTCTAGCCTTAAATCCTAGGTTATATTCTGACTTGACCCTGTTTGTTGGGCATGAGGAAAATTAGAGACACATTCTTGGGTTTGGAGTGAATACACTGTCTGGTGAGGGAAGCCTCTGCATCATCTGCAAGTAATGGAAGTACTCACCTTAAATAGGGAAGAGTTGGACACCTTTGCAGGTCCAATGGTTCAGGGGAATCTAGGGATCAAAACATGTTAGTGTACCAACCCAGTTGACCCCATCATGTCAGGGTCCCACTCTTTCCCAATCAAGGCCCCAATTTTGCCTATGTTGAGAACTTAACCTTCTCTGGATCTCAGTCCTGACTGTCAGTTTTCTTTCCATCCACCAAGGAAGCCTTCTGGTTTTCATCCAGCTTTTAATTGATGATCACCATCACCATCTTTCTCTACAGTTTCAATTGTCTCCAGCAACAGCCATTCAATTCCATTATTCTTGACATCCTTATTTCCCCTATATTTCCTCAACAGCTGACTATTGCACTCCTTCCACCGGCATACCACCCCAGTTCACCACTTGTGAACATTTTAGCAGTTGTGCAGCAAACTTGTGCTAGGTGCAGTCTGTGCTGCTCCACCTGCCCTGATGGTGTCCTTGATCTGACTCCCAAATTCTATTTTAGTGTCTACTGTCCTGGACCTTTCCTGGTAGTACCTGTTGTAGGTTGAGATCCTCTAATAGCACATTCTGAGACAGAGATGAGTGTGTAGGGATTTTATTAGAAAAAACTCTGAGGATCAGTCTCATCGGGGTAGGGTAGGCAGCAGGATCAGTAGAAGGAGAATCTGGGCTGCAATGCAGTTTTAACAGAGGCCCCAGCCAACCACACAAGAAAGAGCTCAGAGGCTGGGATGGCCTTTTGGCATTGTCCCCAGCTGGGACAAAGGATCTGGTTCCTTATACCTCTGCAATGACCAGAAGTTGGGTACAGTTTGCCCTGGGAATGAGGTGTGATCTTGAGCTCTTCAGCTGAGGGCAATTTCTGGAGAGCACTGATAGCAGAAGGCACTGTGTGCAACTAGCTGGGTGAAGGGTGATGTGGGTACATTTGTGCCTTCCAGGGAAGATGCCAGCAACTCTTGCTAGTTATTACCTTGTTACCTGCTTCTCTATTTCCTAGAGTTGATATGAAGATTAGAGAGAATGTGGAAAGTGCCTGGCACAGAGTTGGTGCTCAATGTATTATTATTAATAGTAGTATTAATATTAGTATGTATATCCTTATAGTACTTTGCCATGTGTTTTTTTCATAGTTGTAATCAGCTAAAATTATGCATATTTTGCATGTTACCACATAATTCTTGTAACCATGATTTTGATTGGTGCTTCAAATGTAATTCCAGTGGGCTGATCATAATTTGCTATTTTTACTTTTTATATAGTTTCATGTCTTTGCAGTTATAATACTGAATTGCACATCTTCATGCATCAATATTTTTCCAGGCATCAGATTATTTTCTTAGGCTAGATTCCCAGAAGTGTAATTACTGAATTAAAAATATTTTGAGAGCTTTTGATTAAGAGTGCCAAATTGCTTTACAAATATATTGTAATAATTTTATGGCCACTAACAATATTAAGAATATCAATTTTCCTGGTGCTGGAGAGGATGTGGAGAAATAGGAACACTTTTACATTGTTGGTGGGATTGTAAACTAGTTCAACCATTATGAAAAACAGTATGGCGATTCCTCAAGGATCTAGAACTAGAAATACCATATGACCCAGCCATCCCATTACTGGGTATATACCCAAAGGATTATAAATCATGCTGCTATAAAGACACATGCACGCGTATGTTTATTGCAGCACTATTCACAATAGCAAAGACTTGGAATCAACCCAAATGTCCATCAGTGACAGACTGGATTAAGAAAATGTGGCACATATACACCATGGAATACTATGCAGCCATAAAAAAGGATGAGTTTGTGTCCTTTGTAGGGACATGGATGCAGCTGGAAACCATCATTCTCAGCAAACTATCGCAAGAACAGAAAACCAAACACCGCATGTTCTCACTCATAGGTTGGAACTGAACAATGAGATCACTTGGACTTGGGAAGGGGAACATCACACACTGGGGCCTATCATGGGGAGGGAGGAGGGAGAAGGGATTGCATTGGGAGTTATACCTGATGTAAATGACGAGTTGATGGGTGCTGACGAGTTGATGGGTGCAGCATACCAACATGGCACAAGTATACATATGTAACAAACCTGCACGTTATGCACATGTACCCTAGAACTTAAAGTATAATAATAAAAAGAAATATAAATTTTCATGAAGCTGTATCAATAATGGGTATTATCAGTTTTTTATCAAAACTAGGTGAATAATTGGTTTCAATTTCTATTTCTTTAAGTGAATTGAATATTTTTTATAAATATTTACTAATACTGTAGTATACTGTCTTACATGAACTATCTGTTCATGACCTTTATCTACATATTTATCGGGATATTATTAGTGCTTTAAAATAATTTTATGAGTTCTTTATATAATTATACTATTCATCCTATACTTGATTCATCAGGCTTTGTGAACCTGTTATTTGCTTTATTTTACACTCTGCTTTAGATATATAACACTTTAGGTCTTCAGGTAGTTGTATTTGTTGATCTTTTACTTTGTAACATATTCATCATTTTATAGCATAGTACATCATATCATCTTAAGAATTCTCATAAATATTCACTTTTAGGCTTTTAATTTTTCTAATTTTTTTTAGTCAACTAATTCGTTCCAAATTTATCTTATTAGAATGTATCTTATTCAGAATTTATCTGTGGTATATGATAATATAAACAGTTACCCAGTTATGACAACGCTGTTTTATTAGTACAAGTTAGTCAAAAGGGGTGAGTTGGAGTTGAGGGCTGACAAGATAGAGAGGAATTTGGGAGATAAAGCCCCGTGCTGGGAAGGAGCAGAGTTGAGAGAGGTGGATCAAGGAAGCCAGGTCAGAGTGTTCTGTTGAGTTTGGTTTCTGATTCATTAAGCTATTCTGGTGAAAACGAAGCTAGATAACATGTTAAGGAAGGATGTGTAGCAGCACTTGGTTGACGGTGTGCAAGTTCCCACTTAGTAAGGTCATGCTAAGAAAATGTCCCCTTCCGTGTGTCCAAAGTGTTCTGCTGCTCTGGGGCCCTTATGCAACCAGATTGGGAGCCAGCCTGTTGAGAAATCATTCCTTTTCCATTGAGTGGTAATCTTGTATTTTCTTCCAGTTTCTATTTATTCTATGATTTGGTCAAGCTGTTTATTTTTGCATCAGTACCAGAATGTTTTAATTATTGACATTTTACTTTGTGTTCTAGTTTTGTGAAGGGCTTCTTTCATCCCATTTTATGTTTTTAATATAATTAAATTTTCTTACACTTGATTATTTTTCCAAATTAACTTTACCGTAATTGGATCCAGTTTAAACAAACAAACAAACAAATAAAACCCCTATTGGGATATTTATTGAAATTGCTTTAAAGCATAATATGTTAATTGGAAAGAATTGGCATCCTTAAAATATTTAGACTTTTCATAAAGAAACATGCTGAGTCTTTCCATTAGTCAGATTTTATTTTCTATCTCTCAGTAAAACACTTGAGGCTTCTACCCCCACTTCTCCCAATCTAGGTCACACATTTCCCATTAAGATTCTATCTTAGTAGTTTATATTTTTGGTTCTATTGGGAATGGTTTTTTCATCCTCTGTGAAATGTTCTATATCTTTATCTAGCAATTTTATTGATTTTAAAAATTAGCTGAAATACTTTTTTCAATGGATTGTTGTAAATAGTAGTAATTTTCCTATTTCCCTTAAAATATATATATAACTTTTTTTTTCCATCTCCCTCTTTTTACTGGCCAGAACCTATCTATGAATATATTTGTTTTGTGCCTGATTTTACTAGTACTGTCTTTAATAGCATCAGCTTTAAGCATGATATTGCCTCTTGATTTAAATCAAATGTTTATATGTTGAGGGAGACATGCTTCTATTTTCACTACTTGAAGATGTTTTATAAATAGTGGGTATTGAATTTTATCTGCTATATTTTTATCTTTTTATGATAAGATTATATGATTTTTCTTACTTGGCATATTGCTAAAATTATTGTAATTTCTGGTACTAATCTGTCCTTGCCTCCCAGCAATAATCCCTATTTGATTATAATAGTCAGGTCTTTAAGTTAGCTTTCAAATTTCATTTACTATTATAGTTGAGATTTTTATATCTATATTTATAAATGATATTGGTTTATAAGTTTTTACCCTGCGTATTGCAGGTTTTATGTCATTTTTATACTTGCTTGGAACTGTGTAGCTTCTTATTATTTTATGTTCATCAAATTTTATAGACATTTGTAATGGTCTTTTTTGTTTGTTCTTAAAGTTTTAAAAATCTCACCAATAAGAGAAACTTATGCCAGAGATTTGAGAGAGGCACAGCTGTCTGTTTAAACATCTTTATCTTTGCTTATTTTTAATATATATATATACTTTTTTTTTTTTTTTGAGATGGAGTCTCACTCTGTCACCCAGGCTGGAGTGCAGTGGGACGATATTGGCTCACTACAACTTCTGCCTCCTGAGTTCAAGTGATTCTCCTGCCTCAGCCTCCCGAGTAACTGGGATTACAGGCGCCCGTCACTACACCCAGCTAATTTTTTGTATTTTTAGTAGAGACAGGGTTTCACCATGTTGGCTAGGCTGGTCTTGAACTCCTGACCTCGTGATTCTCCCACCTTGGCCTCCCAAAGTGCTGGGATTACAGGCGTGAGCCACCGCACCTGGCCTATTTATTATAATCTTTAAGTTTTATATTAAATTAATTTTGGTAGTTTTTTTCAGAATATTATTAATTTCTTTAATGTTTTCAAATATAACAATATTCTCATTCTTCTAACCTATATATTGTATGCCATAGATCCTTTCAGTTAAAAAAAGTATTTTGGTTTTCTCCCTGATTTCATATGCCATAGGTTTTGTTTGTAATTTTAAAAAAATCCAGGAACTGGTTTTATTTATTTATAAGTCCAAACACAAAAGCTACATGCCCACAAATGATTAGGAAATAAGCAGTAGAATTATTAAATACAATTAGTAATCTGATGCCTGTCTTCTCTTTCCTTTGTAGATAATCATTTTCCTTCAATCTGGAAAACTAAAGATTTCCTTTTTATCCTCAAAATGTGTATTTCCTGTGGTTACACTTAGGTCAAATTCTTCAACAATAATAGTGTTTCAACTCAGTTGGCTGTTTTAAAAATAGAGTCAAATCTTTCCAGGAAAAATTTTCTGCTATTCTTTTAAAAGCCTGTAGCATCTGTTTAAAATGTAGCTTTTATTTTTTTCAAAGTTTTATGTGCACATTATTTAAAGGGTCTAATAACTCTACAAAGCTTGCTGTGAAAAGCATCCCTCTTCCCACCAGCCAATCCCCCTCCCTATAATTTTCTGCTTCTCTGAGGCTTTCTACTTTCATATCATTTAGTTCTTTCATGTCCGTATTTTTCAATAACATGCTTATTTTATTGCTTCTTGAGTCTTCAGTTCTTGGCATTTTCTGTCGCTTTCTCATTATCGAAGTTGTTTTAGCACTCCTCCTCCTCATTCCTTCCATACACATGCACATGCCCTGTTCCCCATTATCCTAACTTAATATATTAATGTTTTGAGTAGGTCATTTTTATTATTTATCTTATGATGACAAGGGATATTATTCAAAATATTGAACAAAATAATTATAGGCACCAACCAGACAGGATCCTCCAAGACTCTTACTCTGCCAGTCATTAATTCTCTAGTTCCTCACTTATGAGAAGGACCTAGGGTGCCTTGGGAAGAATTTTGGATGAAACGGGGTCCGGGAGCAGATTTTCACCAATCAGTAATGTTTTAATATACCAATTTGTAGGTACTGAATATAAGCCAGTTTATGATTAGAAAACTCTTCACAACCAACCATCTAATACGATTACTTTTCCTTTCTTGAGCTGCATTTTGTTTTCTCTGGAGCCAATGTTTATCTTATTTATTCATTTGCTTACTTTTCTGTGGATATAATTCCAAGTCAATTCCAAACTTTACACTGGTTTTCTACAGCTCCTTTCATTTTGGTATTAATCAGGGTAGGCTAAGCTAAGCTATATTATAATGAACAACACTAGAGAACCAGAGAACTCTAATAACAGAGGCTTATTTCCTTTTCGCTTTACGAGTGCGCTGCGGGTTGGCAGGGTCTCTGCTCCTTATCTCTTTACTCTAGGGCCTCGGCAGATGAGCCTCTATCTTCGGGAGCGCGGGTAGTTGCTGACGCCCGCTGAAAGGGAACGTGGTCAGGCACTAGCTCTTACAGGATTCCTGTTGCACCATTAGCCAGAGTCAGTCACATTGCCATCTCTAATTTCAAGAGACAGAGAAACGTGCACTATTACTGTGAGCCCAGAGGAAGGAAAACTGAACTATCTGATGCACGATGCTATGGGCTATCGCAGCTGTGTTCAGCAAATTAACTATTCTACCCATTTTGTCTCCTTTCCTGGAATCTTCTGGTCAGTTCCAAACTGCACTGGCTGCCCAAAGGCCGGCCACAAAGCTGTTGTCTTGGAGTCCGCAGCTAAGAGGGGTTCCTTAGCTCCTGGTTTGTACGGAATCCGTTTCCTCAATTCCATTTCTTCTCTTAGTTGATTTTTTCCTTTATTTTAATCAAGCATGTATTCTAGAAACTACCTGAGAAAGAATCCGTGGAAGAAAAATGTTTGAGACCTTTGCTGTGTGAAAATGTCTTTATTGTCCTTATATATTTACCTGAAAATTTGGCTGGGCATACAATTATAGGTCGGAAAGGCATTGCTTCACTGTCTTCTAACTTGTGGTATTTGTGTTTCGAATTCTATTATTGCAATCTCTATTGCTATGACTTTCTTTTTTTTCAATACCTTACAAAACCACTGTTACTCAAATATTATAATACCCGAACTAGTCTTCTGATTTTCTTACATTTTCCTTTTATTTTCTATCTCTTTGTGTTCTTGTTTACTTTTTGTGAGATTTCCTCAACTTTATATTTCATCCTTTACTGTCATTTTAATGGGGTTCTTTTTTTTTTTTTTTTTT
>NW_012115043.1:9929549-10048682 GCF_000951035.1 Colobus angolensis palliatus
TGGGTCCTTTCCCTTTCCGTTTTCCTTTCCCTTTCCCTTTCCTTTCCTTTCCTTTCCTTTCCTCAGAGTCTTACTCTGCCACCCAGACTGGGGTACAGTGGCAAAAGCACAGCTCCCACTGCAGCTTCAACCTCCCAGATGCAAGCGATTCTCCCACCTCAGCCTCCTAAGTAGCTGGGACTACCAGCACATGCCACCATACCCAGCTAATTTTTAAATATTTTTTTGAGATGGGGTCTCTCTATGTTGCCCAGGCTGGTCTCAAATTTCTGGGCTCAATTGATACTCTTGCCTTGGCTTCCTGAAGTGCTGAGATTACAGATGTGAGCCATCATGCCCAACCTGATTTTTATCATAGACTTCATTTTATTCTTTTCCTATTGGTTCATTCTCAAGCAAGGAGAAATGTTGGCCCCGTAAAGGCAAGGAGTCAGGAAATGAGGTTCGCCATCAGCCACTTCATGTTCTGCCCAAGCACTGTGCATTCCTTTTCTCAGGTCAAACAAAGCAGTTCCTGTCTTGTAGAAAGAATTGGATGCTTAGCTCCAAGTACTCCCAAACCTCCATGTCAGCATTGTCCAACAAAACTTACTGAAATGATACTGTATCATCACACTATTATATTTGGTCTGCCCAATAGAGTAGCCACATGTGGCTATTAAGCACTTGAAATGTGGCTAGTGTGACTGAGGATCTGAATTTTATATTTAATTTTAATTAATTTGAATTTGAATTTGAATAGCCACATGCAGCTAGTAGCTGTCAGATTGGAGAACAGAGCTCTAGGCAACTCACAGCATTCAGATTGAGAAGAAAGTCCCCACTGCAGGAGTAATTCTTATTTTAGTTGGAAGGGAGATGTCAGCCAGAAGCTGATGGCCTTCTAAGATACTGGGTACACAGAAGCAGAAGGAATCTTCCAGTGAGACTAAGAGGTCTTTTGGTTTAAGAAAATGTAGATTCAAACGATATTTGAACCTCCTGCATAGAAAGTACACATGCTTCAGGATAGTGACCCAAATGCTCACTGGAGTTGGAGAAAGATACATGGGACTCCAAGGAGTTAGCCTGACAGTCACTGATTTTTAATCCTTAACCCACCACTTCATAAATTCCCACCAGCATCTGCGTATGGTTGTTTCTTGCTTCTCATTGTGTGGCAACACGAAAGTCTTCTTTTATAAGGTGTAACAGGTACTTTAAGGAATCTCTGGGAAAAAGATTTTCTTGTGCTTTCACTACTTAGCCATCTTCCCAGAATTCTTCTGACTCTATTTTCAAATTTGGAGAAACAGAAGTTATCAGCCAGGCAGATAAAATGATTAGTTTGATCATCTAGGAAGTAAGAGCTTGTAAAAGGCATTTGTTTGAGCGCTCCAGTTAATCTTGACAGCACCTTGCCATCTGACACTCAATTTAATGTGAAATTTGGAGAGAAAATAGAAAAGAAATGGTGCAGGTGTCATCTGTTAGCACTTCGAAGACAAGGTCACTTCTATCCTGCCTGCTGGGACCCTCCCCATCCCATTCAGATTCCACAGTCTCTGGTCACTTTGCCCTGAAACTCAGCAAAGCATCTTCCCACCAGGCTTCACCCTAATCAGATTCTTTTTAAGTGCAAAAGATTAGTTCCATGATTACATCCTCAAAACTCCATCTTCTTGGCACTGTGGCCAGGTTCCCAAACAGCCTACAGACTTACTGTCAATGAGTTCTGTGAAACGGGTGGCACACCGGGATGGACTTATTTGCTTTCTGCTTTAAGTAGAAAAATTGGATTTGGAAAGCTTTTCCTAATCTGGATCTCTGCAGTATATAATAAACTTCTTACATCTGTCACCATCAGCATTCTCCTTGCAGTCTTTACCTTTTATGTTTCAAAGAGGAAAGACAGGAGTGCCCTTTCTTGCTCTTTCTATTCATGCACTGTCTTGGGACAGCTAGCCTTGAGAATTAGTGACATCTTCCTGGCCGGGGTGATGGGAGACCAGAACAAATTTAGGATTGCCCTCTCTATCAGTCGCGTTCCATCCCTATTAACTCTAAGGAGCAACTCTTGATGTGAAAGCTTCTAACTCTTTGGAAACTTTTCAGACAGAAAAATAAAAGTCAAGCCTAATACTCTATGAAGACATTCTTTATTGGGAACATTGATTACATCCTAGAGGCAATGTTTTCAAAGTAGGGACTGAAGTCCACTTGTACCAGAATCATCTCTTGTGCTAGTTCCAATGGGCATTCCCAGGCCTCACTCCAGGCCCCACTGAATCAGAATCTCATGGCTCTATCTGCATTTTAACACCTGCCCAGGTGATTTCTATGCATTGCAAGAAATACTCTGAAAGAAGTCATGTTATTAAAGAATTCATTCAGCGGTCACTCTTAGAGGCTGGGGAATTAGACAGCAGTCTTTTCATCAGCAGAGAAGTGTTCCAGTGCAGAGTAAGGTGTGAAATGTGAAGAATGAAAGAGGCAACAGTTTTAAGTCTTGTGCCATTATTTGCTTGCTGTAGGACCATACAAAATCAATTTAGCCTTCCTGACTTGGTTTCTTCATTTGCAAAGACATTAATGCTTGCTTCACAGGCTTGATGAGGTAGGAATAGAAATCACCTGGTACAAAGTCAGCACTTGATAAACATTTTCTATTATGATTTCTCAACAGATGCTATGTTTAAAGAGGTTTGATGTATGAAACAACTTGATTTTATGAAGCAATAATTTGTTTATTCAACAAAGACATATACATCTGCCAGTTAGAGTTCTGATGAGCTTAAGTTCTTCCACTGATGTCATTCCTATCAGTTGTGAAGGATTTTGGTGTCTCAGACTGAACATTGACATTTGAGATTTTTGAAATTTTCAAGTAGCTCCTATATCCTCATTACTACAAATCTTTGTCAATTCTTACTGATACCTAAAACTAGTTGGCAGCTGCAAGATTTTAGGCTCATGGTTAGCTAACAGGAACCAAATGTCTCCACGTCTTATAATCGAGAGAACAATTCAAGAGGGCTGAATTCATAAAGCCACAGTTACACCACCAGAATCATTCTATGTTAGGGCTGTCAGTTGAACATTACTCATCCTTTTTCCCTGCAGAATTTTCTGGGGACTTGAGGACCGATTTTGCCCTTCAGAAATATGTTTCTTCATGTTTTACAGGTTAGTTTTGGGAGTAAGATTCACCTGGGGGATGGGAAGTCAGGAATCTGGCTCCCCTCTAAGGAGAAGTCTGAAGTACAAGAGGGCATGTCCAGCTGGGGGCTCAAAGTGTTCTCCAGGTGTTCTCAGAGGTGCCCGAGAAGTCTTGGTGGAAGGAGGCTAAGATCTGCCTTTCACAGCCCTTTTCAACCACATCTGCCTTTCACAGCCCTTTTCAACCACAGCCACTCTGCAGGTAATCTGTTTCATGTTTTAGTATCCACGTATGAATTTATTTGAAAAAAGAGAGTCATTGTAAAACACTGAACAACAGTCATTGAAAATTATCAATGTGGTCCAACACATTAAAGTTTGAACTATGACTTAACAAACTGAATTTCCATCAGGGAGCTTAAATGCCTAGAGTAAGAACTCATGGTTGGATTAAGGCAATCACTGTGCTTGGCTAGCTGCCTATCTATCCATCTGTTTATCCATCCATATCTGTGAAATGGCATCATTTCTTACATTGTAAAGACGAGGAAACCAAGATGTAGAGAGGTTGTGTCTTGCCCAGGTTCACACAATTAGTAGCTGGTAGTAGTAGAAGTTGGGATTCCAGAAGAGACAGTCTGACTCCAGGACTCACACCTTTCTCCACTAGGAAAGCCTAAGAGCATTTTACCAGTATGTAGTTTCGGAACTACACCTAAAATGATAAGAATTATTTTAAATAAGAGGTGGGAGAGGATTGTGGGGAAAATATTCCAGGCAGTGCCCAGTACAGACAAAGTACTGAAGGCCTATTAAAATGATAAAAACGCAGTGTGGAACCACATTTTGGAAAGGCTTTGTAATTGCTGTCTCAAAGAGTGAGACTTTAATTCCCAGTGCACACAGACTAGAACTTAGCTCTTAACTATTAAGTGAAGATGGGCTGGGAGA
The DNA here is from genome assembly GCF_000951035.1 of Colobus angolensis palliatus. Classification (NCBI taxonomy): domain Eukaryota; kingdom Metazoa; phylum Chordata; class Mammalia; order Primates; family Cercopithecidae; genus Colobus; species Colobus angolensis. Next base: position 9,933,639 of record NW_012115043.1, read on the forward strand.
CAGCATGAGGATTGGGGTCAGTGGCTGCCACCTCCCAGTTGTACAACACCAGGCAAGCTACTTAATCCCTCTGTGCCTGGGTTTCCTCATCTCTAAGATGGGAGCATAATAGCCACTTCACGATGATATTAAGAAGATTAAATGGGGTAGTATACATAGAGGCGTTAAGGGTAATGCCTATCCTGTGATAAGTAATAGATGGTTGCTAATTATTTGGGTTAACTCTCAACCTAATAAGACAAGCTAATTTTTTGAGCACTGATATGTGTTGGGCATTGCACCAAACACTGAATAGGCATTATTTAATCTTTACAACAACAGCTCTAAGAAGCAGGTGCTCTTATCTCCCTGATTTGCAAAGGATGAAACTGAGGAGGAATACAGTGTTGATTTTAGTGTCTGATTCCAGAGCTCTTAACTATTACGTGGCCCTTTCCCCTTTACAGGACACTGCTTGGGAATTTCAGCAAGTTTTCGTGTAGACAGGAGGTTCACTGGAGAGAGAGATATTTGGAACAAATGGGCTTTATAACAACCTCATGAAATTATACCAAGGAGATGATAACCAAGTATTAGGTCTTATGCCTCTTGAAGGGTTTATAGTCTCTTGTATAAAGTCTAGGGTTTTGCTTTCTGCATACTCTTAACTCTTTTACCAGCCATTCCATGAATGTATTTTATTTTCTTACATCTTTGTAAAAGGCTATATAAGTTAGCTTTAACAGTCTACCCTGATATCCAGTGACTTAAACCCTCAACCATTTATTTAGCTCATGATTCTGTAAATTGGCAGACCAGGCTGGGGTCAGCTCTGTGATTCTTCTTTTGATCCTGGATGGGTTATGTATAAAGTCAGCTGCCAGATATGCTGGGGCTTGTTGGTCTGATGGGATGTTCCACGGGGATGATTCATTTGGTCTTTCATTTTCTAGGGTGCTAATCTGGGTTTATTCTTGTGGTGGGAGAAGAGTTCCAAGAACTAGAAGAGAGAGAACAAACCCCAGTGTGCAAGTACTTTTAACGTTTCCACATTTTGAATGTCTGCTGTTGTCTCCGTGGCCAAAGCAAGTCACATGACCACTCTGAGAGTCAGTGTGGGAGGAGGCTGCTGGAGGGAGTAAAGCAGGCACATGAAAAACTTGGATGCAATGCAGGAATAATGTACCACCTAGGTTTTAAAAAGTCAGCCACAGTGGCTCTGCAGAGCTGCTGTATAGTCACAGGTTTGGAAGGATGCTGGAGGAAAGCATCTTTTGTCAAGTTGCACTGGGTACTCAGCTTTTACTTGGGAGCAGTTAGACACTTTCTTGGTGTGACTGTGGTATCAGATGGTACCAGAAGGTGACATGACACATCAGGGACCATACACTCTTAAGTTGTCCCCTTCCCACCCTCCATGTCCAGCCCTTCAATCTAAAGGACGACTCACCAGAGATAGCATTCTAGTAGCTGGTGAGGGCTGAGCTGTGGAATGGCTGGTTTTACTTTTATCTTTACTTATTTATTTATTTGTTTGTGCACACAGGCTGGCACGGCCTGAAGAAAAAGCTGATACATCCATTAGAATTTATGCAACACTTAAGATACCCCAAATAAAGGCATCTACAGCCCTATCCAATGACTGTCATTCTAAAGGACCACTAAGTTAATCTTGGTTACCCTTGAAACAAGATTGTGGTGGTTATCACCCCACAAACCCACTTGGGTAATAAGTTTCAGGCTTACATTCAATTTAGTTACCATATTAATGGTTTCTGTAGTTTATGTTTTGCTCAACCGTATGTTATGTCCCGTTTTATTTCATGAAGAGAGAAAACGCTGTAGGGTTTTTGAGGACCTTGGTATCTGGTATCCAGCCACACACACATTACGATACAACCCATTACTCAATGCTGGCCATTCTGGGAAACACAATAAAGAGTCTGGTGAAAATAATTTTTCAAAAGTACTTCTTGTCCTCCTGTGATTTCAATATAAATGTCAGCATTATAATAAAATCCACTGAAACAGGAAAAATTCCTTAGCTCTTTGTAAATATCTTAAGAAATAGTATGATAATACTTTCATACCCTGAAACTTGGGGCTCAGAACAAAAATGTAATAATCAGATTCCATGGGAATGAGATGATGGCATCCATCCAGGCTCAGCCGTGTTTACTGCTGCTACTGCTGTGTGTCATCAAATTCTGGATTTTGATTGCAGTTTTGATGCCACAGACCTTGTGTGGAGAGGTCCCTTTGGCATATGCAGTTTCCTTACAGTTTCCATAGATACCTTTAATGAGGGTTTGAGGATTTCAGAATTCAGTGCCCTAGGGACATGTTGTTGTTGTTAGACCATCAGCTCCGTTCATTCCAATAAGCATTAGTATAGTTCCTTCTGCACCAGGTTCTGTAGCAGGTTCTGAGCCAGGCATACACACAGCCCTGACCCGTGGAAGCTTCAAATCTGGTAGAATTCAGTGACAGAGGCAGGCCTGTGGGATGAAATAATATCTTTGATAAAGATACCAAGAAGTACCTAGAAGAGAGGAATACACTGTAGAGTGGGGAGGCAGGAGAACAGAGAGGAGATGTTTAAGGGGTATTTTGAAAGATAAACATTAGAGGACATTCTGTCTGACTTGGTGAAAACTGAAGATTAGAGAGCTTGAGCAGACTACTATGTCTGGAGAGAGAGTGAACTAGTTTCCTAACTACCTAAATATGCTTGACAAAACAGCTAGACTATCTAAATATACTTAACAAAATGTTGATATATGATAATTTTAAAATAAAAGTTGAGCATACCAGAAAGCAAGGGAAACTCCCCGTGGTTGAGAATGGAAGGGGAGCAGGAGTCCAGAGAGGTAAGTGATGGTCAAAGTTGCTGACTACCAAGAAGTTTCAGGTTAACCAGGAGCTCTGGCTTTAGTAGCTGTGCCTATGTCTAAGGGAGGCAGATAAAAAGACCTCAGTTGGGAGAGAAGCCAGTGGTGTACTCCTGTGGTAAAGCTGGGACTGATGAAGGGCAACATTCTCAGAGAAAGAGTGAACTAGAAAAAAATATCTATGCCATAGAGGCAGATGGCAAAGAACCCTGACTGATTTAAACTGACTCTTGAAGGGTGGAGAATGTGGTGATATACCAGCTTTAACATAGGTTCAAGGCCTGAATTCACAGTGTTTGCATGGTCTGAATAACCACAAGCTAAGAATTCAAATTTAAAGCAGACTCAGCAGGAGTGAACACAAATTTCTAAAGGAACTCAGATTCAATTCATTCATAAAGAATTTTCGTAGGCTGAGTTCCAGTGAGCATGAACTCAGAAATGACAAAACATACCGGAAAATAAAGCATCATGAGTGAGAGTCATCAGAGACAGCCAGTAACAGCAAATAATGACCTTGAATGTTTAACATGTTTAATACATTTAGAGAAATAAAATAGGAAAGTGAAACTATGAATAAGGAGTGAAAGGTTATCAAAAATGACCTGTCATACCTGAAGAAGTACTAAATAGAATGTCTAGAAATAAAAACAAATGGTCATTGAAATAAAAATTCAGTGAAATAATGGCCCTAAACTAAAAAAAATGCAAAAATTCATCAATAGCAGAAGGAGTAAATTGTGATATATTCATATAATGGAATGTTACAACACAATGAAAAGAGGAAAATGGTGCTAATGCAACACCATGAATAAACATCATAGTCAAAATATGAAGACAAGCCAGATACAGAGCATATCTACTATATGAGTCCATGTATAGAAAGTTCAAAAACAAGCAAAGCTAATCTATGTTTATTGTGGTCAGAATAGAGGTGACCTCATGTGGTAGGGTACTGATAGAGAAGTGGCTAGAGGGAGGGCCTCTGGGGTGCTGGAGGTGTTCTACATCTTGACATAGATGGTGGCTACCTGAGTGTGTACACCTGAAGTGTCATCAGGCTGTCCATTTAAAGATTTGTGCTTGTACATTATGTGAATTGTATCTCAATACAAAAGCATAAAAACTTAAATAGCCCTATCTTCCAGTTCCTTTGACCCCCAAGACCAGATTAGCCACAGCCAAAGAGAAAATTAGTGAACTGAAACTGAGAGAAATACACAAAATTCAGCACAGAGAGGAAAATACATGAAAATGACAGAGACGTTAAAAGACAAATGAGGCAAGAGTGAGGTCTAAGCAGAACTCTAACAAATATAGAGAATAAACAATTTCTAAGAAAGACTCAGATCCTTTGATTCAGGATATCTAATAAACTCCATGCAGGATAAATAAAAGAAATCTACACCAAAATACATCATAGTAAAACTACAGTCCAAGGAACCTAGAAACAGCCCAGGTGAAAATAGAGATTGCCTGCAAAGGACTGTCAGCCCAAGGAAGTCTTCTCAACAGTAATGTTGTAAGCTGGTAGAATATGATGATATCACCAGTGCCTTTGAAAGAAAGTAACTCTCAACCTAAAATTATAAACTAAGTGAATGAGGGCAAAATAATAATAATTTAAAAACTAGGCAAACAAAGCAAAACTAAAAAATACAGATTTTTACTACCAGCAGATCCTCATTCAGGGAATTGCAAAGAAAAAAATGATTACAGGACTGCGATACAAGAAGGAATGAAGAGCAAAGGAATATTAAATAGCAAGGTGTATATACAACATGGGAAGTATTTGGTTCTCTCCACACACACAAACACACACACGCACACACATAAAATAAACTATAGAGTGTTGTGCAGGGCAGGCTGGAGACTTATGCTAAAGCAGGGCATACTGACTACAGTTAGTTGAATTGAAATGGAATCCCCCTCTGTATAAGTCTATTTTATATCATGAGTTGGGAGTTTTGTTACATTCCATGGAATTTCTGGAATTGCCATTGGACATTGACCTTGTTATATGAATTAGTTCTGCCATATCTAACAATTTTCAATGTTCCCCTTCTTGGTAGTTGTTGAAAATAGCAAGCCCATAATAAGATAAAAACAGATTTTATTCTTATAATGCAAGTAAAGCCTAGAGATTAATTAAACAGATTTTATTCCTTTACATAATTAGAAAATTATTTGCAACATCAGTCCTAATAAACTTGGATTTGTTTGACAAATGGGATGATTGGTTCTGGGATAAATATATGTCCTTTGCAAATACTTTTGATATTGATGGAGGGCATGGCCTCTTAAGGAGCAAATGATACAAATGCCTGCCCTTTGAAGGGTGCCTGGTGCTGTATAAACATTCAGTATTACTCTCAGTCACGGTGGGGTGAGTACAGCTCCCTGCAGCGGGTGGAGAGGGTGGCTGCTGGCTGCCTCAGCTGATAATTTGAGAATCCATTTTCTTGGCATTCTGCTATCATTGTTGTAATGACAGGCTGGTGGTTTTAAACCTTGACCTCAATTTTCTAGTTCTTCCACGACCCCACAGATCCCTTCCATCTTAAACATTCCTTCAGTGGCCTTTAATTCCTTAGTGAATATTTTAACCTAAATAAAATTTTCATCTTTTCAACCTTCAAGAGACAGCTCAGAGCTCACCTTCTCTGTAAATTCTGCCCTGAATTCCCTGGCAGGATTAACCATACTCTCCTGCCTACTCCCCTGCCACTCATAGCTCTCTATGGCAATTATTTGTAAGTAGACAGAGAACACAGGAAAGGCAGAGACTTTGTGAATTTCTCATGTCTCCATCCCCAGTGATCAGTCCAATAAATGTGTGCTACACTGAAATGGAATTATTTCCATTTGAACAGAAACATGATTCATATGACATTGCATCCATAGGCTTATAGTGAAGACGGCCTTGGTGAAGCATTGTTTCTCAGGGCTTATGAATGTCTTCAAGAGCAGTTCCGATGATATTGTCTCGTGACATCTGCCCTCATTAAGTAGTTGGAGCAAATATTCATACCTTCATCTGATAGATAAGAAGCCCAGGAAGAGAAAGCTTAAGTGGCTCACACAAGGCTCAGCAGTTTATGCAGGGTGTAAGTCAATGGATAGGGTGGTGGATGGGAAATAATAAGAAATAAGGTTTGTACTCCTCAGAGAAATGACTTCATTAATTTTTTCTCCATTTACATCCAACTCCATCTTCTCCAGTTCTTTTCTTCGTGGGATCAGAGGAGCAGCCTTTTGATAGAAGGAAGGCATACCACTGAGATGCTGAATATGAACTGACCCTCACGTGGGGACCATTTTCCTGTAGAAGCAGCAACAATCATAATGCTCGCTTGAACTTGGTGCTTTTCTTTTCTTCAGCATAAAGTCTGAAGTTACCCGCTGATGCCTTCGGCACGGCAGTGGGCGGATGAACAGAGGAGAGGCTGGGGACTGCGAAGTGTATTATTGTGGAGAAATTCTTGGGGCTCTCGGGGCTGTGAATGGATTTGGTGAATAAGCCAAGCTGGGGCAGTTCAATAGGTAGGGTGATAAGGAGGAAGCTGTGACATTGTTTCTACAGAAGGAATCGCTGGAGATCTCGCAGGGGCTGTGTTGTGTTCAAGCCACCTAGCACAAAGGCTCATGGGAGGACTACGCTAAACCTTTAGACTTAAACAAAAAACCTACTTCTTAGGAACCCCAGGAATGTCAAGAAATCTAATTTCATAGAGGATTGGAAGCATTGATAAAAATCAATAGCTCTTTGACTTTGGGGTGTTGGTTTTCTCAGGTCTGTAATGCAACCCAGGTCTGTGGCAATCTCTATTGTGGCATAATGCAGTGTTTTGTGCCATAAAAGAGCACTCATGTAAATTTAGGAGCCTTGAATTGACAGCTCTTCTTTCATGTATTTCTTTTGGTACCTTAGAGGATAGATTTCCAGAGCACAGACCTCCCTGGCCTCACCCTGGTGCCATTTTCAACTTGCAGGAGGAGGGTAGGAAGAGAGACAAGAATAAAACAGTGTGGCATGCCTGGAAAACTGCAGTCGTTCTGTGTTTCTGGGGTATGGAGGATGTGGGGAGCAGTAAGCAATGAAGCAGGAGAAATGATCATGGACCAGGTTGTGGGGACCTGATGGGCCAGGCCAGGAAGTATGGATCAAAGCCAGGGGGACTGCCCCAGGTGTAGGCTGGCTTTGAGGGGGTGCTGGAGTTCAAATCATGGCGTCCAAAGGTACATGGCATACTTGGGCTTGATTCAGGTTGCACGGGTATCATAGGGTCTGATCTGAGGGCAGTGTATGCCTACAGGAATTTCCTGGTGGCAGTGACATTTGATGCCATGTACTGGGCAGCCTTTTCTGGGTGATCAGGACCCTATGTTGTTGCTACAGAAACAGGACTCGGGATTTAGTCCTCTGCAGGAGAGGGTTGGCCAAGACAAGGCCTAATGCCAGGGTCCTAGGAAAATGGGTTGGGGTTCAAGAAAGGAATAGCCCAGCTGTGTGCACACTGGGCCAATCCAGAGTAGGAGAAGTTGACATAAGAAAATGGAGTCCAGGCAGCAGAATAATTTCAGATCCCACCAGCCAGTGGAGGGGAGACATCTAAAATACTCTCTGGCCTACTCGGGCTAACACACACATTTAGTGGAACAGAACTGCACCCGGAGAGGCAGGGACTAGAGAAAGTAGAGACTGATGCGGAGATTTCAAAGCAAAGAGTAGCTCAAGTTCAAGTGAAGGAGTCCTCACACGCTCCTTGGAAATGCCAAACTGTTGTCTTTGTGACCTTCACAGGTGTCCTCAGCCTGGAGCACTTCCCCTGCTCTGACTTCAGCCATGAGCTGTCGGCAGGCCAGTCCACAGGCTGAGAACCCAGTGTGAATGTGGGAAACCTGCCGCCCAGGCCGACCTGAGCCTGGAACTTTCTTTCCAGAGGTCTGCTTGATCTGAGTGAAAGCTGGGACAGGCCGTCCTCTCAGAAGTATTTCCTCACTGCCTCGAAAATAACCCTCTGGATAGGACAGGCCTGATTGTGAAAGAAAATTCCAGCTCTACAGGGGACCAGTCCAGACCCCTGTCCTATTGCCTAAATAATCACTTTGTGAGGCTTCCAAGAGCAGTATTTTCAGGATAGTTTATGAGAAATCTTCTGATAATATAATCTGCTCAGTGTGCAGAAAGATTTTTTTTTTTTTTTTTCATCTACCAAACACACACACACACATTGTGGGACATTTACTGCAAATTTCAAAGAGCAGCTAATGGGTTTTTTCTTCCCCTAGTCATCTGGGATGCTGAACAATTTTAAATTGAATTGTTCCTGAAGTATTGTGAAGAGATGATTTGAATAAAACTCTCCTGCCCACTCAGACTGTGCTTTGGGCCCTCAGCCACAGTCTGGGGTCCTGTCACAAATCCAGGCCACCATGTTGTCACTTCCCTGACCCTGAAGTGCTTGACCTGATGGGTAGCACATGTTGAAGAGTCCCCAGGACACAAGTGACATCTAGCATGTCGATTTCCCTCTGCTCTAACACCAGCCAGTGCTGGGTGGCACTGCAGAGGCTAGGTTGTGGGCTAAAGACAGCCACAGAGGTCCCCAGAGAAGGTAGGTCACTGCTGGCAGACAGGGCCCAGGTCTTTCTCTTGGTAACTCCAGGACTAGCAAGTGCCATGCCTGCAGTTGCTATGAGAAGTGGGTGGCATCAATCTGCAGAATGAGGGGTAGTACCATCTTGTCTCAGGAGTCAGGTGGGGGGCAAAGTGCAAGAACTCAGCTGAAATGAGGCTGCTGTGGGGTGTGGCACATGGAAGAACAGGAACCAAAGAAATGTCGGAGACCTGGTGTTGGATTAAGTGAACCCAGTCTCAGGATTAGGTGAACCTGTCGGAAGCGCTGGCTGCTTTTCCATCTCTGTCCCGGGAGCTTTTCCATCGCCTTAAACTCAAGTAGAAGCTACAGCTGTGAGGACTGCCGGTGGGCCTCAGGGGAACACAAGGCCTCTGGAGGGGCTTCACTCCAGCTCCCCTCACCCCTCTTTCCTGCTGAGACCCCCATCTTCTCATTCCCCCCAGATACAGGTTTCTAAGAAAGCCAGAGGAGGAAATTAGCATGAAAAAGAGAATTCTAAGTATTCTTCTGGGTTCTGTATGATCCACAAAAAACCTTCAAAAGAATTGATTTTTCTTATTTCCAGATACGTAAACCAAAGCTTAGAGATAAGTCACCCAACTTGGGACACTTTGGACAGTGAAAAAGAGTGCTAAAAAGACTTATAAAGTATTTATTATCTGAAAAAAAATTGGTTTTATATTTTTGAACTTACAAAATAATTATACTCAAAAACTCTTAAGAATAAAATTCTTTCTTAAAAAATCAACAGACATAAACCGGGACTGGCAAGAGGCATTCTGTGGTTGCTCTGATGTAAGTGACTTTTCCAGGATCACACAGCTAGTAAGTGACAAAATCAGGCTTCAAAGCCAACCTCATTCCGTCATTTCATGCTGCTTCATTTTGTAAGCAAAAATTGTTGGAAGTCTCCTAGGTGTTCCAGAAGTTTCCTTCCAGCCTCGAGCATGCCCCTCTTTCCATGCAGGAGGTAGACTTGTCTGCCGGGCCATGTCCTTCCTACCTCAGCTCCTGTCAGATGGCTCCCAGTTGCTGTGCCTGAGCCCAGGCTGACCACTTCCTAGGCAGTGGCATTGGAGGTGGGTGTGGCCTTGCCTCCAGGATCTCCTCGCAGCTTGTGCTTCCTGACAGCTGTGGACACTTGGCCTGACAGCAGACCTCCCGCTACCCTGACTTCCAGCAAGTGGGTGTTACTAGGCCTGGATGTCTCCGTCTCAGGTCCTATGTGTTTCTTGATCCTTCCCTGCTCCCTCGGGTTCTGGCCGTTGCTTCTGCCTTGACTACCCGCCCTCAAGCATGACCCTGGGTCCCTGGGTATGGCTCCCTCCCTGCACAGCTTTGCTCACCCCTCCCTGACTCAGTCCAGAAATTGCTCTCTGACTGTGGTCCCTCCACCCCGCCTCCACACCCCTATTCACAATTTGACAGTCTTTGAGATTTAATCAACTAGTTCATTGAGCAATCCAGGTGTATACCCACCTGATTTGAAGTGATTTAGTTTAATGAAGATAATCATGTGGCCCAGGTTTTCTGGGGCAGCCCTAATTTCAACTATTCTGTCTCTTTGTCCTCACAAAAACTATCAGGTACTAAAAATCCTGGTATTTTGGCACAGAAACATCACCTTCAGGATTGCTCATGGCACCCAGAAAACACAAAGGAAGCACAAATCCCTAGTCAGGCAATATGTCCTAGTTTTGGCTCAGGACATACAGGTCTCTGTTAAACCATTATTTTTTGCAGCCCGGGTAAGCCTAAGAGAGAACAGCATTTTTGTTTATTTTCTTGAATCATAATATTTCTGTCTCTAGTCCCTGTGTTTACTAAAGACACATCGTGGTAGGGCACATTTACTTACAAAATAAGTTTTAGTCTCATTATGCTGGCCTGGTTATTTGCATAAAGTGCAGCAACAATAATTATTTGCCACCTAGGCCCCTTTTAACAGGCGAACATGGCAGGGGCAGACATTCTAAAAAACTGCAAGTATTGTCAGAGACTCTGACTCTCAACTGTTGTTAGATACTAGTCTGTGGTTTCTGAGTTTTTATTATTTTCTGCAATTTGGACTAAATCCTGAATTCTTTCCGGGATACAAATTCCTAAACTAACACTTTCAAAATTTTCTTCCATTTTTCTGATTTGGACTCAATGAAATTAATACTACATTATTCCTTGTAATACAGGCAGGAAAAACATATCAGACTGTCATTGCCTTTCTCTTCTGTAACTAAAAATGCTTTGAGTCTAACATCTGGGTAAATTCTGTCCAATGTTAAAAGAAAGAAAAGAGGCTGGGTGTGGTGAGTCTCGCCTACAATCCCAGCATTTTGGGAGGCCGAGGTAGGTGGATCACTTGAGGTCTGAAGTTCAAGACCAGCTGACCAATATGGTGAAACCCCATCTCTAGTAAAAATACGAAAAATTAGCCAGGCGTGGTGGCACGTGCTTGTAATCCCAGCTACTTGGGAGGCTGACATAGGAGAACTGCTTGAACCCGGGAGGCAGAAGTGGCAGTGAGCTGAGATCGCACCATTGCCTTCCAGCCTGGACAAAAAGAGCAAAATTCCACCAAGAAAAAAGAAGAAAAAAAAGTTAACCCTGCAAAATCTAAATATCTTTTAATATATTCAGAGGATTTTGTGTGTGTGTGTGTGTGTGTGCTTTATACATTAAATAGGGCATTCTTGACCTGGACTGCATAACTTAGTAAGTTATGCATATGCCTTATATGTCCAGAAATTGCCTGAAATTAAAAGCATATTTTTTGTGCATATGCATAGGTGCATTTTTTGAAGGAGGGGAAGGTTGCTGTACGCCACAAAGTAGGTTTTTGGTCTTTGTGAACTGCATGAATCACACCCAGAAAAAACTCCCTGGCCAGCAGAATTCACTCTACAACTGCTCATTGAATGGGGGCTCTGGTGCTCCCTTGGACCCCCTGGGGTTCTGCGACCTGTCTGAGGCACGTGGCTGTGCTGCTTCATCAGCAAGACTTTGATTTTGCTTGGTCCCCTTGCTCTTGGGAGCTGTAGCTTCTCTGTGATGCCTCCTTCCCTCTCTGGCCTGCAAAGTCCTTGAAACCCACTGTGGCTGCTGCTATAAATCCTGCCTTATCTATGGATGGCTGACATGACTTTCAGTTACACAAATGGAGCAAGCAGTGTGCATGCCAGGCAACCCAGGCTACTTGCATGTCAGCAAACAGTCAGTTGACACCTACTGGTGCCAGGCACTGTGCTAGAACCTGGGTGTAGGAAGGTAAGATAAAAAATGATGACAAGACCGGTTGTAGTGGCTCACGCCTGTAATCCCAGCACTGTGGGAGGCTGAGGTGGGTGGATCATGAGGTCCAGAGACAGAGACCATCCTGGCCAACATGGTGATACCCTGTCCCTACTAAAAACACAAAAATTAGCTGGGCGTAGTGGCGCGTGCCTGTAGTTCCAGCTACTCGGGAGGCTGAGGCAGGAGAATCACTTGAACCCGGGAGGCCGAGGTTGCAGTCACCCGAGATCACGCCACTGCACTCCAGCCTGGCGACGGAGTGAAACTACATCTCAAAAAAAAAAAAATGACAAGCAGCTCTTGCCTTTCAGACGACTCAGACAAATGAGCAACTCATTATAAGTAGTAAAAGGGCAATGATATGGAATTGTGGTCCCTATCTTGTCAGAGCTGTACAGTGACACTAACACTGTAGAAGGGTGAGCCTGCCCTGTGTTCCTCGGTGTCATCATTTACTCATCTAACAAATATTGATGGTGTGCCCATCCCATGTCAGATACTACACTAGGTCCCAGGATGCATGGCTGAGCAAACACAGAGTTCTCGCCTAGGGTGGAGACAGACATAAATTAAGTCAAACCATATAAAATTATGACCAAGATGTGGGTTGTAAGGTGGGGAGACATGGCGCTATAGCAAATGTAGAGACTATGATAGGGGATGTTGGGTCTTGTCACAGGATCTCGGAAGCTTCCCTAAGGAAATGATGCCTGAACTGAGATCTTAAAGAAGGAAAAATGGGAGTTAATTGGATGAAAAGGGCAAGGACAATAAGGGAACTCCGGGCAGAAGGCACAGCATGTACAGAGGCCCACTGGTGAGGGGTAACCTTGTTCCTGTTAGAAAATGAAAGAAAAGCCACGGAGGCCGGAATCCAGAGAGTGAGGAGCACTGCCTAGAATGAGGCTGCAGCCAGACTGTGAAGGGGTCAGTTTGGGTTTTGGTCTATATGTTGTTATTCAATGGCAAGCCTTCAGGATTTCTTTTACGGTGGGGTCTTGCTCTATCGCCCAGTCTGGAGTATAGTGGCAAGATCATAGCTCACTGTAACCTTGAACTCCTGGGCCCAAGCAATTCCTCCCCGGCCTCAACCTCCCAAGTAGCTGGGACTAGAGGCATGTGCCATCATGCTCTGCTAATTTTTATATTTTTTATAGAGACAGGGTCTTGCTGTGTTGCCCAGGCTGGTCTTGGACTCCTGGGCTCAAGCAATACTTCCACCTCGGCATCCCAAAGTGCTGGGATTACAGGTGTGAGCCATTATGCACAGCCCCTTTGGGATGTTTTAAGCAGGAATATGACATGATATATGAGCAAACCATTTCAACTGGGGAGATCAGGGAAGTTTTCATGTGGTAGATAAGTGACTTTGGAGCTGACTTTTGCAGGATATATAGGAGCTCAATTGTGAAAGAATAGGAAGGACCTTCATGGGAACCAGTGAAGATGGAAAATGCAGAAGAATGAAGGCATGCACAGTGCCTGGGGAGTGGTAAGCTGCGGGTATGATGGAAGTGTCATGTCTTTGAAGGAATGACTGGGAAAGCTAAGGGAAGCCAAACCATGAAGAGCTGAAACACTACGCTGGAGGGTCTAGGTTTTATCAAGTGGGAAGTCAGAATTTTTGGGAAAGGGTATATAGCATGATCTTCCCTGCAACTTGAGTCCTGAAATTTCCACCAGAAGTGGTCCAGCCATTTCTAGCTTCTGGCATCCATCTCCAGTTGTGCAGACGGGGACTTTAAACAAGGCTTGCCAGATAACTTGTATTACTGAGGAAGAAACTATTGCTTGGTTCCCCTTTTGGCATGGGAGTGTCTTTGGTCATCATTGTACGTTGGGGTTGGTTGCATTGATTCCTATGAAACAGAAGAATTGCAAAGTCTTAATCCCACAAAGCAATGGGATCTAGATGTTCTCCTCATGTTCTGCCATTGATCATGGACGAGGCTGCACTACTGGGGGAGTCTCCGAAGCAAGCAAATGAAAGCTAAATTTATTACGCTTTTGGAAGAGTGATAGCTGCATTGAATTCTCAAGTTTGAGATTTCTCGGTCTCTAAAACCTAGTCGGTAACTGGAACAATTCTAAACTTTCAAGTTCCCACTTCATGGAGAAATCTTAAACATCTTCCTGGGATGGCATTTGTATGGCGTGGAGAATGTGCTTGAATGGTACTAAATGGTTGAACTTCTGCAGAAGAAAGCAACCATTCTGTGAAGGGAGCTGGAAGACCAGTTTGTTAAATATACATTGTGACTTGGAATACTTAAACAAGCCACGGAAATAAAGCAAAAATACGTGCTGAGCGTTTCTTCCTAGGACACACTCTGAAGGTGAAGATATAAGAAGAAATAAGTATTGTTTTGAAATTCTTGAGATATTTTCTGTATATGTAACAGTACTTTTAAAAAATATGTGTATTGTTTGAGAATTGAGGAAGATGTTCTCTCCTTGAAGTGCCTGAAGGAAGGGAAAACGAAAATGGGAGGTAGATTTTGTTGAGTGTCTGATTTGTTTAGGGCATATCCCACATGTGGTGTTTCACTCACTCCTATGACAAAGCTGCAAAGCAAGATTTACTGTACCCATTTTATGGCTGAGGTGAAGGCAGGCAATTCATAAATGGCAGGTCTAAAATTTGGATTTAGGGTTGACTGTCTCCATGTCCATGTTGTTGCATTATTCCAGTTTTACAGATGAAGAACCAGAAACTAGAATTTCATTGCTTAAATAAATGATGGTGCCACCTCTCAGGTTCAAGTTGTCCGACCTATTCACCGTATTGCCTCTGGGGAATAATGGAGTGAAACCCAAATCATCATCATAATACTAACTAATGTTTACTGAGCGTGGTGCTAAACTCTGCACAGATTTTTATCTCATTTAACTGTCATAACCACCCTGTAAGGTAGGTGCTTGTATAATTCCCACTGTCTAGAAGAGGAAACTGAGGCAGGGAGCTGAAATAATTTAGTCATGCTCACATAGCCAGCACAGGCTAAATATGTGATTCAAACTTGTACATTCTATCTCTAAAACCTGTGACCAAAGCTCCATTGCCATACAGCCTAGCTCTCAACAACCCACCCAGAGAAGCTCTTTGAAAGAGCTCTCCCTGCTCCCACTGAGATGATGCTTCTGTTTCTCACTAACACAGCTCCTGGGTCTAATGTTTCCTTTTATATCCATTTTGTCCTGCATATAAAGATATTGCTTACGTATGTCATACCAGGCTGTAGGAAATGCCGTCCGTGTGTTCCCCTTGACCAGCTCCTAATTCAGAAGGTTTTGTTCTAAGTATCCTGTAAGAATTTGAGTAAGCTTAATTTACAGGGCCAGAAGCCGTAAGACACAGTTTCTTTTTGGATAGGTTTCATTTACTGACTTGTAGGATAGATGACTCATAAATAAATTGCTCCTTTTCCTTGTCGATTTCTGTCCCTATCTTTGGGAATGCATGGTTGCCTCAAATATCTGCAAAGAAAAGAAATTGGATTCTGTGTTAGTGGCACTGCTGGTTCTCTCTCTCTCTCTGCCTCTCTCTCTCTGTCTGTCTGACACATTCTGAATATTTTACCCTTTTTTTCCAGCATGGAAATCTTTATAGTCCTAATAGAATTATTTCTTGTATGGTGCTTTATGCAAAATGGCATTATTAATATTAAAATGATAAATATTGTGACTCCTGAACTGATGTGTTTTGATCACACTTTAACTGTGGCAAAACACTTTTTTAAGATCCTTTCAAATGTTGTTATGACCCTATATTCACATGCCTACACAGATATGGGTCATGTGGGCTGACATTTAAAAAGATGAAACCCAACTAATTCTCCCACAATAGTCTTTGATATAAATTACAAGAGAACAACAAATTGTTTTGCTTCTGATGAATGTAGGGTAGGTATGTTTCAAAAGAAATGTTAATCTTTGCTTTTCAAGAGGGAAGTCGTAAAATGGATTTTTGGACCTTGGCTCACAAAGCTGAATTTTTATGTCAACCTGGTCTTGACCATGCCAGACAGAGTCTCCCTCAGTCCTTGGGAGACAGAACCATGCACAGTGCTTGCTGCATCATCGCAGTCTGATGGAATAAAATGAGTTTAGGGCCAGGTATCAGGAGGCACAATCGCTGACACCAGCTTAGTTACTAACAGATGCGCTGAATGACTGGGGCAACTTCCTTCCCCCAGCGCCTCCATTTCCCCATCTGCACAATGAAGGACTGCAATTAGGTGGTTACTAAAGACTCTCTGGCACTAACATTTCATGATTCTATGATAATGGCCATGGGTGAAGTCCACAGAGGCCTCCTTCTTAAATGCTTAATGTAGAATTAGTACTTTATCACTTTTTCAATTACTAGCCTCTCTGGTTTTTCTTTGGAAGGAGCAAGAAAAAAACGAAGTACAAGAAATGATAGGTCTTGTTATACCTGAAAATATTGATAATATAAAAGATATTCCTTATACTGCGTGTTGGTGAAAAACATAGGTATCTATACAGAGCTAGGTCCTTTGCTATTTCTAACCTTTAACTCACAAGGAGAGGATTAATTGTCCCATTTTACAATGAAGAAACTGAATTTCAGAAATGTAAACTCACTTGCCCAAACTTGTAACACCACTAGAGAGAAAAACCCTGGTGTACAGAACTCCACACTTGAGCTTGGCTGCTGTCTCCACAGCCAGCCTGCCCTAACATTTGTGGGGATTAGGGCAAGAGAGCAAATGGACACCATTTATCTAAATATTTCTAAGTCAACCTTCATGTTTTCCCCATGGGGGCCTTCTTTACAAGGTATACATATGTGCCATTGTCATACTCTACTCCTTAGAATCCACGTTGGTAGCAGCATTTCCTGCCCTCTGATCTAGCTCATATAAGTTATCTCAGCTGTCCTTCATCAGCCTTTGGTGAGCTGGAAGACTGGGCATTTCATAGCTTCCTGTAATCACAGCTACTGACTAACGACCCACATGTCTTTAGCTCTTATATTAGTTTCCTGTGGCTGCCATAACAAATGATCATCTACTGGGTGGCTTCAAACAATAGGAATTTATTCTCTCATAATTGTGGAGTCCACAAGTCCAACACCAAGACATCGGGAGGGCTTCCTCTAAAGGCTGTAGGGGAGAATCCTTTGCCCCTTCCAGCTTCTGGTAACTCCAGGGGTTGCTTGGCTTGGGGATGCTTGTCTCCAGTATCTGCCTCTGTTTTCATGTAGCCTTCTCCCTGTATGTCTGAGTGGCAAATCTCCCTCTGCCTTTCTTTTATAAGGATACCTGTCATTGGATTTAGGGCCTAAGAGGATCTCATCTCAAGATCCTAAACAAAGAGTCCAGCAAAGACTCTTTTTCCAGAGAAGGTCATATTTGTAGGTTCTGGCAAACAGGTTATGGACATATCTTTTTAGGACTACCATTTAACTCAATACAGTTCTGGATGCCACCAGCTGGGCTCAGCCAGGGCTAGGGAGATCATTGGATGTGCACAGGCATAGATGAGGCCTAAAGAAACATGGGAAAGAATCACAGTATGCAGAGAAGGAGCAGGAGATGAACTTGGGGAAGGAAAGGAACATTTACTGGGGAGAGCTGCAGCAGTTGGCACACCAGGGCCCAGGGCTGTGGCATGAAAGCCCAAATACATTTCAACAGTCAAAGTGCATTAAGTTTCTACTCTGTGAGGTCCTATGGGAGAAGTCAAGACATTTCAGCCAATACTGAGGACCATAGTTTGCAGATTGGTGACAGGAATAGCAAAGAAGAAAGAACCCTCTTGTGATAGTAATTCAGGTGGTCCCAGGATGCAAACCATGCTGGGACCTTGGTAACATCACAATGGTGAAGGCTGGCAGGAAGCCATGTTGCAGTGAGATGGTGGCTGAAGAAATGATTTTCAATCCAAGATCCAGCTCAGCAAAGGATAGAGCCATAAACACTAAGCAAGGGAGGCCAAGTATTAGATTAATCATTGATAAATGATATTATTAGTCATATTAAAAGGTACCATTGATCAGGTATTTACTGTGTATCAGGAGGTTCTGTGCTAAACATTTTTACTGAGATCAATTTATTTAATGCTCACAACAGCCTATGAGGTAGGCCCTATTTTTTAGGGAAAATGTGAGACTTGGAAACGTTCAAGAACTTACCTAAATCCCACAACCATTGGGGGGCAGGGCTAGTATTCAAAATCTGGATGACTTGAGTCTTTCTTTCTTTAGTCCTTGACTGAGCAAATGGGTGGAGATCTGCCCATATCTGGCAGGGGCCAGCCAGTGCCTAGGAGTACAAGGGGGTGCTAAGTAAGTCTCTGGGAGGGGAGACATAAAAAACTAGGGCCTCCATCAAGCTCGCTGGAGTTCACAATGGAGCCTCAAGCTGGGGACTAGTCAAGGAAGCCAGCCAGACCAGTTGGCGTGGACTGAGGCAGGAGGCTGGTCCTGCAGACTCAGCTATGGGCTAGCCCTGGAGATGGCAGCAGCTGTGTGTAGGGGCTTTCACGCCCCAGAGCTTGCTCCTTGTTCATGGAATAGTGGTGAAAGGAAGGCAGACATTCTTGCAACGGAAGCAGCTCAATGATTGGGAGTGAGGAGACTGTCTCTCTACTAGGAACTTCCTGAAGCAGGGTGTGGGCTATTTTGGTTCTTCCTGTTTCCAATTAAGATCAGCTCAGGAGCACATTGGAGGCAAGGGTATGGGCTGGGGGATGGGCCTCAATGCCCCCAGCCCTGAGAGAGTAGAGAGGAAGTGACGTGGCAGCTGACAGGCCCAAGTCTATGTGCATGTGTGTCCATCAAGAGATGGAGGGAGATGGGGGACTTGACTTTTTTTTTTTTTTTGATAACCCAGTTACGGGCAGGGGACTCTGATTGCAATTTCTCATAAGTTTGCCTCTGGCTTCTACATCCTACCGTCTCAGAGTCTTTGTCTTCCCTGTGTACAAAGTTAAGGCATGTACAAGTTCAGAGAATTTCTCAAAATGAATTTATTAGCACGTTAGTTATATAAATAAGTATTTTAATTTTTGTGGTGCACATTAAAGTTGGTGGATGGGAGACTGTCAGAATTCTTAATCGTCATGAAATATGCTCTTAATAATCAGTTTTATTAAATCTAAATGAAATGCCTGTATGAGGCCCTATTTTAGTATTTTCTGAACTCACTGTAGCTTTTTTATCTCAAACAGCAACCACAGTCATTCTAAATCATCATCAAATTAACTATTTATGTTCCCTTTCACAAACGTTCCCTTTCTCCCCCTGCTCTGCCTCTTCACCAGCCTCTCCAAAAATCTCCTGTTTTATGAAGAAATAATCAGCTCTTGCAGCTCAGCAGCGGGCACCCTTTGTGCGCTGGAAGGGAGATCCAGTCATGAGGCAGAGCAATCCCCTGAAGCTCCAGAAGTGCAGGGGAAGCATCTCCTCAGAGGAGGCTATTCCTGAATGAGAAGTCCTCGGCATCAGGGAGCAAGAGAGTATGCCCACTGGAGTGCAGCCTTTGTAGAGAGACGTCTGATGGCTCCCTTAGTCAGCTTCTCTTGGCAGAAGGCCAGTGAAAAGGTAACGCCTCATCTCCATTCCCTTTAGATGTGATTTGGAGGAAAGAAGCCGACCAGTTTTTCAAGACCTTTTCTGTTCTGCGTTTTGGAAGCATAGCAGAAGTTTTCCAATGCAGAGATGTGAGTTGGCCAAAACCATGGTGGCAGATATAATGCAATGTCATTTCAAAGTCTGGAGAAGATCATGAACCCTAACCCACAATCTTCTAAGATGCAGAGAGGAAGAAAACTCAGAGGTGACACCTTCTTTGTATGGACAAATTTCCCCTCCCCTTACTTTGGGACAGTAAGTTGGATTTTTTCTAGGAAGAAAGGAAACAGAGAATGAAGTAGTGTGGTATGAGAGCGTGTAGAGTACAGGTTTCTTTCTTTTTTTTTTTTTGAGACAGAGTCTCGCTCTGTCACCCAGGCTGGAGTGCAGTGGCCGGATCTCAGCTCACTGCAAGCTCCGTCTCCCGGGTTTACGCCATTCTCCTGCCTCAGCCTCCCGAATAGCTGGGACTACAGGTGCCCGCCACCTCGCCCGGCTAGTTTTTTGTATTTTTTAGTAGAGACGGGGTTTCACCAGGTTAGCCAGGATGGTCTCGATCTCCTGACCTTGTGATCTGCCCGTCTCGGCCTCCCAAAGTGCTGGGATTACAGGCTTGAGCCACTGCGCCAGGCCGAGTATGGGTTTCTTATCCTACGATGACTATCATCTTGCCCTACCCCCTGCAGGAGGCTGGCACCATCCTGGGAGCCCCGTGCCGTGGGTAGGGAAATGGAAGAGATCTGCCCAGCTTCATTCAGCCTTTGCCACCCTCACTTCCCTCCATTCATCAGGACAGCCTAGGCCAGGAGCCCCCCTTTCTTCAGCCCTTCTGCCTTCTGTTGTGACTCTGTTCTTTTTCCAAGGGTGGAGCTGAAGCTGGACCTTTGGTCAAGGCCATCACTTTCAGGTCCATTAGTGGCAAATGGAGGGGGGGGCGACCAGCTAGATATGAAAAAAGCTTTACATTTTCTATGGAAACGTCATTTAGCAGTAAGTACAATGGACACCAAAGCTCACCTACCTGAAAAAGAGGGATATTCTCCCAGGAGGAGGCAGAAGGAGGGAGTTAGAGAAAGTCTCAGCACCACCAACACTGTTCCATCCCACATGGGGGAGCTTAATTAAGGCCAGGGGTAGTGAGGCCACTTTTCCAAAGTGACACAGCTGTTAGCACAGAATCTAAACCATTTAGCATAGCTCCTGGTTCTGAACATAGTATCTCTATGACCTTATGGGAAACGATTTCCTCTTCTTCCTCCTCCGTCCAGCCTTTCCTAATCGCTCCTCAATACGTCTGGGCTCTGTTTTGGCATCTGAGCCGCGGGGGGATTTTTGGGGTTTGGAAGGAGCTTCCACTGTGATGGCGGATCTGGGTTTGAATCCCACATCTGCCACTCGCTATCGAGTGACCTTGGTCAAATGAGATAACCTTTCCGTAGTAGAATAATTTATAATCCTTTGGGTATATACCCAGTAGTGGGATGGCTGGGTCGTATGGTACATGTAGTTCTAGATCCTTGATGAATTGTCATACTGTTTTCCATAATGGTTGAACTAGTTTACAGTCCCACCAACAGTGTAAAAGTGTTCCTATTTCTCCACATCCTCTCCAACACCTGTTGTTTCCTGAATTTTAATGATTGCCATTCTAACTGGTGTGAGATGGTATCTCATTGTGGTTTTGATTTGCATTTCTCTGATGGCAAGTGATGATGAGCATTTTTTCATGTGTCTGTTGGCTGTATGAATGTCTTCTTTTGAGAAATGTCTGTTCATATCCTTTCCCCACTTTTTGATGGGGTTGTTTGTTTTTTTCTTGTATATTTGTTTGAGTTCTTTGTAGATTCTCGATATTAGCCCTTTGTCAGATGAGTAGATTGCAAAAATTTTCTCCCATTCTGTAGGTTGCCTGTTCACTCTGATGGTAGTTTCTTTTGCTGTGCAGAAGCTCTTTAGGTCTCAGTATTCTCATCTTTAAAATGGAGGTAATAACATCTTCCTCATCAAATTAAATGACAAAATGCATGTGAAATTCCTGACGCATGATAGGTGCTCAGTAAATGCTGCTTCATTCTTTCCTTCCACAAGAATGAATGTCGTCAATTTAGGAACAGGATTCTGGACTGTGTTTGGCATCATTTACATGCTGCCATTACACAAACAAAGATGTTTGAGCCTGCAGTTGGCACTACTTTTTTGTAAACTGAAGTTGTCATTAAACTGAAATGAACACAGTATGTCAAGTTCAGCTATTTTTACAACAGGGAGAAAAACGCATGTCACTTAAGGACATAGCCCCCATCACAAGGAGCTGGGAAGGCACATTTCTGAACACCAACATGAGGCAAACCAGGGGCTTTTCGTAAGTTCAGCTGTGCCCTGTGAATGTGATGGTTTCTGTTCTCTGTCGTGGCTTAGATGGGCCAGAAGACCAAAACAAAACGGTGGCATACCTTCTGCGGGCCTTGCAGGTGGCCAGTCGCCAGAATGCACCTGAGTCCTGGTTCTTCTCAGTCTCACATCTGAGATCCTCACATCTGAGCAACCTTGTAGACTAAGTTTCTTCGAATAATTCATTCTTTCATCAGTCATTTACAAATATCTGCTTTAATCCTAAGCCCAGGGGACACAACAATTATCAGAGAGCACTGAAGAACCAAAATGTGTACAAAGTAATATTGCACTTAAATGATAGAAAGTTACATTGAAATAGGTAAAATAACCAAGCAGCAATCGAAAACAATTGCATGTCAGCAAATCAGGAAATGGCTTTCAAAAATGGTCATTTAGAAGGGAGAACTAGGTTTTGCTGCAATCACCTCTACAGCAATGGAAAAAGAATTGGATTGCAACTCGGGGTAGCTAGGTGTAAATCCTAACTTTTGGTTCTGGATAAGTACTTTGTTTGAGCCCCAGTTTCCTCCTGTGTAAAACTGGAACTATAAATACTTTCCTTATGGTATTTTCATTAAGAAGATTAAAGTCAGTAAGGTTCTTGGAAGTACCTAGTACAGGGCCTGGTACATAACAAGTGCTTGGTGAATGGAGGCTGAAACTGAATTTGGAGAGGCTGCAGAGAGGGTCAGAAGCTTCAAACAAATCTCACATCAGATAAGGTTCAGGCAGCGTGACTTAGAGCAGATGGCTCTTCAATTATCCAAATTAAATTGGATGAAAAATTCACCCTGGAGATTTTTAGGTGAATTTAAATCCTGTGTCTCCTTTTCAGTGTTTTAGCTCCTTCACTTGCCCACCCACTGTGTAGAGTTGTTTTTCCTTTAATTTACTCAACATTTGCCTCTTTCAAACTCCAAGGGGAACTCTTGTTCTTGTGGGCCTAAACTCTTCATTGACAAAGGAATGAGGAAGTCTATGGGCCAGGGAAGTGAATCTACTTTGAAGCTTCATAATTAGTATCTGCCTCAAATAGCTTCTTCTAGTGCCTATTTAAAACAGAAACCAACTTGTTCTCAACTCCCTTGATTACCCTCCTGCCTTTTGCCCCTTCCGTAAAACAATGATTGTTTATTTTAGTTGACACCAGAAAGTCACAGAATCATAGGATTAAAATGATAGTAAGTGATGGTGAGGGCCCGGCAGGGTCTGGTGTCCTGGGACTCCTTGTCCAGTGCTCTCCTTCCTCACGCAGTCTCTGCTCCGTGTTCAGGTGCTCACTTAGTCTTACCCCCCACCCTACCCTCCTCAGCCCCTCCCTGTCTTGGACACATGCCTCATTCACTTACAACTGATACAAGGAACCCATCTAAAATATATTCTGCAAGCACAGGATCGGTGCATCCTCATTTCCCCTGAGTGAACTTATCAAAACCTGTGATTGTTTTATTGCCTTCTTCTCATTGTCATCGATACTGTCATTCTTAAAAAAAAAACTTCCGCAATTACATAGCAATGTTTGCTTTTCAAGGCACTTTTGTAGACATTATTCCAGTTGATCCCCAGAAAACCTTCTGCAGTAGGTGTGGTATGATTACCTTTGTTTTATAGATGTGATAAAAACACAGACTTCCCTCAGTTCACACAGCAAGGCCAAGATGGAGCACCCACATCTCTGATGGCAGGCCGGGTCTCTGCACTACACCTCTCTCTAGGCACCAGAGCTCTTCAGGGAAACTCAAACACCAGCTCTTGCCATCGTTTTCTGAAATTGCTCTTTAGCTAATTCTACCACCCCCATGTACACTTGCAGGCCTCTTTCTTCCAGGAATGATTATGCAGAAAATGGGAACTGACAGTGATAGATGGACTTTTCCATTTTCTGCTAACGTGGCTATGAAGTCAGAGCCCATTTTAATGAATGTCCATTAAGGTCAAATTTGGAAAGCAGGTATTAAGAGTCATTGCCGCTAATTACACCCTGAGAGCTCTATTTGTATTTTCAAATTGGATAGAAAGGTTAGTAAAATGGAACGTTACAGCACAGGCTGACTCCCGGCTTGCTCTCCAAGTTTTCGGAAATGATCAGCTGGCCAGACTTGCTGAGAAATAATGTTCTGCCTTATTCTTGCCTCGTGCCTCACAGGTGAGCCAGCGCCATGAGGAGTGGCTGCCTCTTGAATCCTGTCAGTCTCTGGCAGATCCGATTACATCTGGGGCCCTTAAGAGTACTTCAAGCAAACGGCGCTGGTCTATTTTAATCCTCCTCCTTCTAGAAACCAGAAACTGTAAGGAGAGTCTTCCTGCTGACAGGTGGCTCCATAAAAGTCGTCCATCTGCTGCTAATTATGGCAGAAAGAAAATTCACAGAGCCGAGTTTTCGGTTTATTTGCTAAAGATCTCCAAAGGTGTAACTTTCTTCCCAGATCACAAAGCCATTCACAGCATTACATCTAGAGCGCTTGTTAATTATTTAAATAATTTACAACCCGGGGTGGCAGCGAGCATTTAACAGAAATCTGGCTGGGTGAGGATGGGTTTCATGGTTGATCATGGCAGAGGAGGAGAATCTGTTTTCACAGCTCACAGGATCTAGACTCATGGGGTTTTGTTTTTCTCCTTACCGTTCTTTCCAAGGGAAACTCAAAAAGGGGCAGAATTAGGTATATTTTAGACTTGATTGCTTTGATTCCCAAACTTGAGTTCATCTCTCTCTCTTCTTGGTGGTTTCATCTACAAAATGGGTACAATCTCTCAACTGTTTTACTCAGAAGGCTTTTGTGATCTTGGAATAGGATAATTTATTAAGAAGTGCCATGTATAGCGTAATAGATAAAGAATTTTAGGCCCATGGAATAAATAGAAATGAGTAAGTCTGATAGGTCAGATGATAAAATAATTTAATAATAAAAGACAGATATTCTTCCCTTCCCTGTAGTTTTCCTTTCCTTCTCCCATCTAGATACCAGTAGAATTTAAAAGTTGCTTCCTTATTTTTGTTCTTAAAAAATTATATGTCTCTCTCTATATATATTTCTCTTTTTCTTTCTGCAACAATAGCCTTACATTATAGTTTAGTCATGGGTTTATGGATCCATCTCCCTCTGCTAGACTGGGAATGATTCGAGGATGGGAACAATATCTTATTCATAGTTAATGCTCCCAGTACCTAACAGGGCCTGAAACATTGTAGATGTTCAATATATGTTTAATTGAGGAGCCTTGACATTAAGCAAATGAAACAAAGGTGATTTGACTTTATGATGAAGTTATAGTCAATATTAAGCTAATTCGTGGCACTAAATCTGTCAAATTCAATCATTTTTGACATATTTGATGATTTTTCTGCAGGTGCTAGAAATACTATTAAATGCATTTTACAAGACGTATGGCTTCAAGTTGGGTGTGATGAACTGGAACCCTCCTAATCTGTTCTGTAGGTTCTGTCCTTGGGCATTACACAGAACCTTACATAAGACTCTGGTTTGCAGGTATAAAATGAAGGTAGGATGGGGTTAACCACATGACTTAAGTTACATCAAATATTCTGATGGTTATAACATGGAAGTCAGAAATTGGTCGCTAGTTGAATGATTTGCAGAGAATATACAGAAAATACACAAATCAAATGAAGTCATTGCACATGAAAATGGTAGAACAATGAGGCAATGGTGAGGTCAAATGCTAGGGTTCATGTCATGAGACAAAAGCAGTGCTAGGTCCCTCCTGACTCCATCTAGCCCATTTTTTTGCATTATATTTGGATGTCCTTTTACCTATATTGTTGGAAATATATTGTTGGAATATAATTCATGTGGTTTTCTATATATTCAAGTTCTCATAGAAGGCAGGTTAGGAAAATAAGTTTTGATAAAAATGACATAAAACAGCCCAAAACAATGAAGAAGTCTAAAAAAGTGACTAGAAAAGAATTGGCTGGGATAGTGAAAAGATTTTTATTGCAAAATGTCCTATTAGATAAATCTGGTTGTGTTTGCTGTTGATTTTATTTTTAAAATGTTTTATTCTGCCACTGTTCTTTGCAGACTTTCTACTTCTGGTTTTTCAATGTTTCTCTATTCTTTGAAATGTTACATGCATATGGAAGCGGCAAAGTGGGCACTAGATTGGAATAGGCCTCTCAAACCCTACCATTGTTTGGATCTCAGTTTTGAACTAATTGCCTAACTTACTTTGCCTTTAATACTTCCTGTTCTGGTCTTACCAACTTCTTAGCTTGTGACCCAGTCCTTTGAAGCTGAGCTTCACTTGGTCTCATTTCTCTGTGCAATTCTTGGTTGCTTTCCTTGATCTCTCCCTCTAAATAGATCTATTTTCTAGATCTCTCTCAGCAAGCTCTCAAGCCTGCTGGGCCACCTCTTCTGGCCTGGCTTGGCCTTTGAAAGCATCACGTCTCTCCTGGTCCTTCTGGCCCCTTAAATAAGACTTGGCAAGACACTAGGTGGCTAAACCTCAAGTTATGGGAACTTTTGGTTACAGCCAGACTTCAATGAGTCTTCCTCCAATCTCTCTCGCTTTTCACAATTTTTCCATTCTCCATTTTACTGTTGCATAAGTTCCCATGGCAGGATTTTCCAAAATCTGGTTGTGCTCAAAGCCTTATATATTTGATTGAAAGAAACATTGCCATGGCACTTTCTTCTTCCTTTTCCTATAGCTAATTGTAAGACTTGAAGAAAATGAAAAGGGGCTCTTACTTGGGAAAGAGCTGGAGAATTTTTGACTCATAGTCTGTATAACATGAACTAATGTATATTATACGTTGTTATATGATATTCCTTATTGACATTGTCTCTTTAAATATATGGTTGATTCCATAGAAGGTAAATACTTCTCTCTTCTCTCTCTCTCAAGTTTAACACCATGCCTGCACATACCGTAGGATCATTAAGTATTTTTTTCTTTTTATATTTTTTTTATTTCAATAGCTTTTGGGGTACAAGGGGTTTTTGGTTACGTGGATGAATTGTATAGTGGTGAAGTCTGAGATTTTAGTGTACCCATCACCCAAGTAGTATACATGGTATCCAATGTGTAGTTTTTTGATCCCTTGCCGCCTCCCTTCTGAGTCCCCACAGCCCATTATATCACTTGTATGCCTTTGCATACTCATAGCTTAGCTCCCACTTATAAGTGACAATATATGGTATTTGATTTTCCATTCCTGAGTTACTTCACTTAGAATAATGGCCTCCACCTCCATCCAAGTTGCTGCAAAATACATCATTTCATTCTGTTTTACAGCTGAGTAGTATTCCATGGTATATATTTCACACATTTTCTTTATTCACTCATTGGTTGATGGGCACTGGGTTGGTTCCATATCTTTGCAGTTGTAAATTGTGCTGCAATAAACACATGTGCGCAGGTGTCTTTTTGATGTAACGGCTCTTTTCCTTTGGGTAGATACCCACTAGTGGGATTGCTGGATTGAATGGTAGATCTACTTTCAGTTCTTATGCAGTGCACAAGTTCTGCCTCTTCACCGCATCCACCTTGACATGTATTGTTTTTTTGACTTTTTAATAATATCAATTTTTGCAGGAATAAGGTCATATCTCATTGTGGTTTTAATTTACATTTCCCTGATGATTAGCGATGTTGAACATTTTGTCATATATTTGTTGGCCATTTGTAAATCTTCTTTTAAGAAATGTCTATCCATGTCATTTGTCCACTTTTGATGGGATTTTTTTTTTTCTTGCTGATTTGTTTATTTGTTTGAGTTACTTGTATATTCTGGATGTCAGTGTAAGATCATTAAGTATTACCTATAAAAGTCACCATAGTCTCTCCACTAACTCACACTTGAGTGTTATTGTTACCACCAAACAGCTGCCGAGAATCATATATTCTTATCTCTTCATTTTGTAAAGATGAGATACCTTTGTAAATCAAGGCCAGTGAGGTTATACTTTTGTTTTTCAAGAGGAATTATTAATGAGAATGTGCCAATAACCCTAACATGATATAATGATGGTCTATGTCATCCTGAATAAATAAACAATTATTTGGGGGTGATTTTGTGTTTTAGCAAAGATTATTTCTGTGATTAAGTGAATTATATATGCAAAATATTTTTTGGCAGTTATATTCTTAACACTCCAGTGTGTGGCTTGATGTTTTGAGAAAATACCTCCATTGTTACTACTCTGTGGAGCTTTCGCCAAGGTACATTTTGCTTTGCTAGGGTAGAAATGGCCTTTCTGTGGCCACTAAGGATTTCTTGGCAATCCTGAATCAAAATGTCCTTGCCAGAACCTAATTTGGGGAATTGCATCTTTTTCCCACTAATTAACTCCATTGTTTCAATTAGGAAAGAATGATTCCTTCCAGCCCAGAACACTGTCTCTGAACAGGAAGATGGCTTCGAAATGCTTTCACAATGAAAGTAAGGATTTGTTGCATTAAGCTCACCCAGCATCTCTTGTGGCCACATTTTCAAGGTGGCTGGCCCTGTTTTTTGAGGGTGAATATGTTGGAATCAGAGGGTTATATAGAGTTGGAAGTTATATCAAAGGAAAGCAGGGGAAACTAAAATGATCTTATTGTTCCCATTTTATGGATGAAGGCTCCCTGAAGTCAAGTATCCAGGCTCATCACGGTTAGAAAGTGGAAGAATCAAGATTAGAGCATAGGTCTCTTCTCTCCTTGGATAGACAGACTAGTTCTAAGTGGCTCAAGTGAATGTCACACCATTGAAACTGATCTCCTTGGAAGTGTAGTAACTAGCTGAGTTAATCAGTCATAAATTCTAAAAGCCATATCAGCCACTTGACTCTCATGGTACATGACTGAAGTGATACTTTTCACCTAGAGTAGACAGCATAGTCAGCAGTCTGTGATCTTTGGCTAGGAAATCTAAAATTACTTCCTCTCTATTAATGCAAATTATTATAATTAACATCAGTGATGTATTTAATTGCTATTTGTAAAAGCTACTTTCTATCTGCATTAAGGTTTGAAAAATAGCTATAAATATTTTGGTGGCTTGTGACAGTAAATTAATTGCAGTACTGACTTAAGAATGATTTAGAACCTTGTTAATCTATTGGCTCATTTTTCCAAGTTACTTTGCCCCTTAGCCAGAAAAAGAGAAGTTACCAAAGATACCTTTGCCTTTGACGGATGTTTCTTATTTGTTATCCCCATATTGAATATTTTAATGTTCAGGGAGAATGGTAGAATGTAAAAGATGCTTATTTGGCCTTTCAGAAGAGGCTCTAGGAGCTGATGGGAGGAAGAATAATATTAACTTACCCTTTCCTATTCTTATAAGAGTTCTTGTCTCATGTCACCCATGGAGTATTAACTGAGCACAAGACACGGGATCCAGGGTCGGACACGTGTTCCATTCAGCTCAAAATATGCTCTAACAGCATATTTTGCTTCAACAGCATATTGAAGATTGTCAATGCTAACATCAAGAGGATAGGAACAGAAATCAAACAACCTCTCCTACATCTTTAATCTAAGTCTACATTATCCAGCTATTAATTTACAGGGTATCATCTCAGCTAATATGTCATTTTGAATCAATAAGTTCCCTGTTTTGATTCCTAGCTGTGTGAAGAAATATTGCCTTTTATTTATTTGCTCTGAATGTACACTTATAAAAACTCCATGTACTGTTCTTTATCCTGATGTCACTGGTTTAATTAGGCAAGAATGGGAATACGCAAAGGCACCTGGCTGATGGTCCAGCCAGTGCTGAAGGTAGTCATCATGAGGACACCATGTCCAGGGTATTGTTTTCTATTGTTTCCAAAATTGCTAGTCTTTGGGACACTGAGAATTGAAGCAACTGTTCCCCTCCCAATATTGTATTTTGTCACCAGCATCCAACTAGCACTACTAATATTCAAATTCTCATTCTTACTCAGTATTTCCTTCCTAGTGTTGTCTAGTATTTGGCTGATTTTTTTGTAGCTGTGCATTGACAAATATTTTTTGGTAATAATGATTACAAAGTTTGTAATTTGCCATCTTTTTCTTATATATTAGGAGAAGATCTTCCTATTCAAGATTTATAGATTAAGTACTATTTAAAAGATTGGACTATTGTAAGAACCTTGTATTAGTCAGTTCTCACACTGCTGTGAAGAAATATCCAAGACTGGGTAATTTATAACAGAAAGAGATTTAATTGACTCACAGTTCCACATTGCTAGGGAAGCCTCAGGTAAGTTACAATCATGGTGGAAGGCAAAGGAGAAGCAGACACCTTGTTCACAGGGCAGCAGGATGGAGTGAGTGCAAGCAGGGGAAATACCAGATGCTTATAAAGCCATCAGATCTTGTGAGAGTCACTCATTATCAGGAGAATAGTATGGGGGAAACCGCCTCCGTGATCCAATTACCTGCACCTGGTCTCACCCTTGACATGTGGGGATTATTACAATTCAAGGTGAGATTTTGGTGGGGACACAGAGCCAAACTATATCAAACCTTGAGGGCAAGGAATAGTTGAGTTCATAATTTTATACCTAATGGTGCCTAAAACAGTACCTAAAATATGGTAGATACATGATCCAAATTCTCTAAATTAGAAGGAATGACTGTGGCCTTTTGTGGTTATCAACATATTGTCTAATGGTGAGATCAATTTTGGATGGAGAGATTCAATTTTGGAAAAGATGCTGACACATAGTAGTGAAAGACGAGGTCATTTGTAACTTCAGTGGGTGGTTCCTTATTTCATTCACTTAACAAATATTGACTGAACCCGTATTAGGTTCTAGGCATTGGGCTAAGTTGAAGGAAACTAGAATGTAGTTTGAAATTCCTTTGGGGGCACTCAATTACATTTTTAAATACATTTTAATTATTATATCTCAACAGAGGTATAATTTATATAGAATAAAGTACATAAATGTAAAATGTACAGCTAAAGTTTTTACATTTATGTCCCCATATAACTACTACCAGATCAAGTTATACAATATTTTCATCACCCCAGAAAGTTCCCCCATGGCCTTTTCTGTTAATTACCTCTCCTACGTAAATAACCATATTCCAATTTATACCAGCATATATTAGTTTTCTGTTCATCAACTTTTTATAAAAGAAATCATACAGCATTTGCTTTTTTTGTATGTCTGTTTTATTTTACTAAATATACTCTTTTAGAGATTAATCCATGTTGCGTGTGTCAGTAGTTTTTTTTTAAGTTAGTAGTTATAGTTCCATAATTATATTATTTAAAATGGTATTAAGAGGACTCTGGAAAATGGCAGTGTCAAGGCAACAGTTTTTAAATCTCTGGAGCCACCCATTACAAAAAGTCAGAGTAGGATAATAAAGCCGAAACATCATGTACGGTATATCTACAACAAAACCAAGTGAAAAGATATCCCTACAAATGCCAAGCATTGAGCAATACTAACCAAACTACTATAGTAGACAGTGATACAGAAGCTAGACAGGGAAGATCCAATACATGTATAATAGGAGTTTTCAAAGAAGTTTCAAAGAAGAAACCAAAGTATGGAAAATAATTAATATTAAAAACTATAATTCACTCAAGCTTTCCTGAAATAAAAGTAAATAAAAAATATGCACTGGAAAAGGGCATGCTATTACTGAGAAAATCAATTCACAGTGGCCAAACTGGCTTAAAAATTTAAGAAAAGACTTCTTTATGAGCACCCAGATGTAGATACTGGCATTCACAAGAGCGGGGGAAAATAAATCAGTTTGTCATCAGTCTTTTCAAAAATAGTGCTTTAACCTGAAGACAATGAAGAAACATATTTAGAATACTCAAGGACATAAATAATAAGCAATGGAATTGATGCCCAACCAAACTGATCTTCAAGTATAAAGGTTGTGGCAAAGTATTACATACATACAAAAACTCAGAGAGTGGTGTTCTCATTTGTTTTTCATCAGAAATTTACGAAATGGCTGAAGAAACATGGACATAAAGACTGATGTCTAACAGCAGCTTTCAGAATTATATTTTAACATTCTTCTGTAATAGGAGCACCATCATGGAACATTTCAGTCAATGACAGACTGCATATACAATGGTGGCCCTATAAGATTATAATACCGTATTTGTTTCCTTAGGAATGTTTAGACACAAATACTTAACACTGTGTTACAATTGTCTGCAGTATTTACTATAGTAACATACTGTACAGGCTTGTAGCCTGGGAGCACTGGGCTATAGCATATAGCCTAGATATAGGCTATACCATCTAGGTTTGTTTAAGTATACTTGATGCTTTTCCCACAAGGAAGAAATAACTGCACAACACATTTCTCACAATGTATGTCTGTCATTAAGTGATGCATGACTGTATTTATTCTGAGAACAAAAGGCTTGAGTGCAAATGAACCTTTGAAGCAAGTCTGAATTATAAGAATAAGGTATAGTCAAGGATAAAATAAGTGTTCAAGTAGTTCAGGTGTTTCAGAATCAGAAACAAATTTATTATGAATGAATCTTCCTTAGGAAAACCACTGGTTGTGTAAGATGAAGTTCTGTGTATGATAGTGGAAGAATAGCCATAGGCCAGTATCCATGAACTGTTGCCTGCACATAGCTTTTGTAAGGATCCAGGCACAAAACACCTGCAGAGAATTCACAGACAATCCATACCAACAAAGCTATACCCAGGCTATACCTTCTGCAAACAGTCACCTTACACAAAGTTTCCCTCAGGTTAACTATTTCCAGAAGTGGATATTAGCCTGTTCTGGAAAATAAAGTTAGTCATTCTGTATAACCCTGTCAAGAAAGGAGATCTGCAACCTGTGGTGGGTACAAGGTGATACATTGAAGGCACTGTCTACAGAACTGTGAGGGATTTCTGAGCTTGAAGCTTGTTTCACGTGGTCCTCCTATGAATGTCTACCTGTAATCCGAATACCCGAAGCATCCACATTACATCTGGATTTGCGTTACCTGACTTTGGTTACAAAAAGCCATCCTCTTCCATTGCAGCAATACTTCCAATTTGTGAAGCACGTGTGTCTCATCCACACCATGGAACTCAATAGGATTGAAGGGCTGCCTCAAGCCACTTGTTCCAGACTTATTCTAGTTCTCTGGCTACATTTGCTGTATGCCCTATGCATCCTGTTTCCACAGGAATGGCAGTTTGGGACATTTGAAAAAGTTGAAGTGCCCTGTTGCATGTCCTTGGTCCCCAAATCCAAGGATTGTTACTGTCCCCAGATTGTATTGCTTGCAGAAAGATAGGACACAGTATTTGAAACCAATGGGCTAAATTTTGCTAAATAACATCTTGTTTTATTTATTCACAAATAAAAATAATTTTGAAATACTCTATAAATAATTTTATTGAAAACAACGTTCCTTTTGGAATTGAACTGAAATAACCATGTCAGAAGCCAACAAGCAGATGGTAAACTTTCTGTTTCTGCTGACTTGGGCAGATTTTCCTTAAAGCTGAAGAGGAGCTCCATGCCCTAAGATCTCAATGCCTTCTCGTACCTTTCAACTATATCAGATTTGGATCATTCACCGAAGACCCACATTTATTTCTAGCCTACGTAATCTCAGCATTATCACACTATTTAATTACAGTACATGATTGACACCAGGAATGCTGAAATGTAAACCTGAAATTGTACAAAAGTATTAAATTCTAGTGTTAATGAACCCAGCATATTTACTGTTTCAAGGTTTTGGGAGCCGGTAAGATATTTCTTGTTTTTCTGAGTAATTCTAGAACCATGTTTTGCTTATTGAGGTCACTAAAGGTCTGTTAGGTCAATATATTTGTGGCTTCAGTTTTTCTGGTTCCTGGCAGACCTGAGGTAGTTCCTGACTTCCTCTATGATTTCTATGTTATCTTTTTCCTTGTGTTATCTTTTCCTCTCAGAGGTACTGCCCCTTCTGAAACCT
Organism: Colobus angolensis palliatus; assembly: GCF_000951035.1. Taxonomy (NCBI): domain Eukaryota; kingdom Metazoa; phylum Chordata; class Mammalia; order Primates; family Cercopithecidae; genus Colobus; species Colobus angolensis. The sequence goes on from NW_012115043.1 coordinate 9,967,332, forward strand.
CTACCTCCATGATTCAACAGCATTTACTAAACAGTCATTCTACACTAGACATTTTGTTAGACACATTCACCTTTCCAAGTTAAGTTTATATACACATACAGTGACTGTATATGGTAGGAATATTTGTCACTTCTTTTTCAAAAGATAAGAAAAACTGAAGTTTATTAAAGGAGTAACATGCTTAAGGCCACAGAAAGTAAATTGCAAATTTAGAATTTGAATATTAAGGCTTTGGCACCAAAGCATCTGGTCATGCATCCTAAAAGGAACATTTGCTAGCAAATTACTTACCTGGGTTTCCTATTTATTACAAGTGAACATAATTTCTACTTTATAGGGTTGTAAGAACCACAGATAATATACATAAAATACCTGGCACAGAGCCTGAGACATAACAAATGCTCAATGGTGGTGGTGGTTGTTCATCTATAACACTCACATTTTTGTTTTAAATGCTTTTCATTCAATATAACTTAGAGACAAGTGTTTAGGCTCTGGAGGTAGAGATTTGTACATGAATTCCATCTCCACTGCTTACTAATCATTTAATTTCTCATTTAATTCCATTATCTCAAAAATGGGAAAAATAATAGTGGCTACTTGATAGAGTTGTTGTGAGGATTAAATAAAATAGTGTCAATTAAATTTTAAAAAGTGCTACTTCCCAGCAGGCACTTAATAATGACCAGTTATTACTGTCCTCCCTCAGTGCCAACCTGTTCTCAGAAAAGGATCAGGCAAATTCCTGTACCCTAAGAACTAAGTTATTGAGAAGTCTTACTACAACATTCCTTTCAGATAAGTTATTTGGCTCAAGATTTTAACATCTACTGGTGAATTTTTTGGAATCAACAGCACAAGCTGGTAAAAATCTGCATTTGCTAGATACATGTCCCGAATGTCAAATTTCAAACTTGGTGAAAAAATCCACCTCAGAGACACAATTTGGTACTGAATCCTTTAGTTTAGGTCTGATCCACAGAATGATAGGCTCTCAGATGGGAAAGATCTTAGCTATTTATCTGGTCTGATCTTCTTACCATCAATTCAAGGTAAGCTGTTACACCCTCTCTGTGCAAATTGACTCACTGCTATGGATGAAGGTTAGGTCCACTCCTCCCCTGTACCCTTCTAAATTGTCAAAAGGACTCCTTTCTCTTATTCTGCACTCCTGATTGACTATTGTAGGGGCAATGCTGTAATGCTCTGTGCCAGTTCTTGTATTCATGTTTAAGTTCAATCTTTAACCTTTCCAGAATCTATGACTGGCCTCCTGAATAGAATAGAAGCTCCCTGAGGACATGGCTCATGAATTAAATTGCTTTGAACTAATTATTAATAGCAGCTTCTGTGTTCTGTGCTGTGCTATGGGGAGTACCAAGAAGTTAGTAATAAATAAGTAAGTTGATAATAAATAAGTAGGCAAGGTGCGGTGGCTCACACCTATAATCCCAGCACGCTAGGAGGCCAAGGTGGGAGGATCACTCGAGCTTAGGAGTTTGAGACCAGCCCAGGTGACAGGTGAAGCATGGTGAAGCCCCATCTATACCAAAAATACAAAAATTAACCAAGCATGGTGGCACGCATCTGTGGTCTCAGCTACTCAGGAGGCTGAGGTCGGAGGATCTCTTGAGCCTGGGAGGCAGAGTTTGCAGTGAGCTGAGATGGCACCAGTGCACTCCAGCCTGGGTGGCAGAATGAGACTCTGTTTTGAAAATAAATAAATACACAAGTAAATAATTGTAAAATAAGATTTTCAGCCCCAAATCAACAACAGCAAACCCATTTCACCTCTCCTATCAGTGCTGACCCTACTCTAACGTGGTTTATAGTCAGAAAAATGGCAGTATGTGGTATACATATACATACCACATACCATTCTAGAAAGAAGAGGAGAAGTGGGCATTGTCTCAGTCCTTGAAAGATAGGTAGAATTTTAATAGAAAGACCCATGAGTGACAATGGCAGTTCACATGGGGGATGCTTTGAGAGAAGGCGTTAAGTGTCCACTGTAGTGCAGACTATCACACCTTCACTATGGTGGCTGTGCCACCAAAGACAGTTGAATTCAGTGCCTATAGGAAGAGACTTCCCTCCAGGCTCAAATTCCAGGATAAGTCCCATGAGAGCGTGGCATCATTAAGACACAATTTTTTTTTTGATATTGACTCAGCTGGGAGTCATCTGGCTGGGATGCCAGGATTCAAGTGGTCTGATTAGGTTACATAAGGAATTGGTCAAGTAGCTGAATATTAGAGGGAGGTCTCTAAGGGGACTTTGATTTTTTTTAGGGAGTTATGGAAAATGACAGCCATAATCAGCATTAAGCTCTCCTTCTTACTTTTGTAGAAAGGTGCCTGGATCACCCTGGGAAAAGCGCTGTCTACAGTTGTTCATAGTATGTATTATTATATAATTGTGTAGATTATTTCCCACTTACATGTGTCTGGGTCTCTATTGTAAGGGCGTAGTCATGTTGGTGTTGATTGGGCAATATAGCCAAGTGGTTAAAAGCATGATGCCTGCATATGAACAATGGCTCTATGACCACTAGCAAGTTATTTAATCCTACCAAACCTCATTTTCCCCATCTGTAAAACTGGAATGACAGTCATGCAGATTTTCTAGGGCTTATGTGAGAATCAAGTAAAATAAACCACTTAAATATGCCAGTCACTGTTTTAACCAGTTTACTTTTTTGTTGTTGTTGTTGTGATGATCTCTCACTCTGTCACCCAGACTGGAGTGCAGTAGTGTAATCTCAGCTGACTGCAACCTCTGCCTCCCAGGTTCAAGCAATTCTCTACCTCAGCCTCCTGAGTAGCTAGGACTACAGACACCCACCACCATGCCTGGCTAATTTTTGTATTTTTTGTAGAGATGGGGTTTCACCATCTTGGCTAGGCTTGTCTTAAACTCCTGACCTCGTGACCCACCTGTCTTGGCCTCCCAAAGTGCTGGGATTACAGGTGTGAGCCACTGCGCCCAGCCACCACTTTACGTTTATTAAGTCACTTAAGTAACCTGACGATTGTAAAAGGAGTTACTATTATTTTTTCAATTTCAACATGTGAGGAACTAAAGTAGCAAACAAGTGATTCGTCTATTATTATTCTTCTAGATACATTACTGTAGTATTTTCTCTGAGGGAGAATTTCTTCCCGTGGAGCCACAGGATTCTTCTAAAAAAAAGTTTGGCAGCTTCCAAGCCTCTCAGTGTGAGAGCTTTCAATGTTTGAGATGATGTGGGGTAGGGGTAGAAGGTTCCTCATGAACCCAACCAGGCTGACCAGAGGCTTAGGTAAGGTCAATTTCAGCTTCTACACTGTTCTGTCGACCTGCACATTCTTTATGTGCCAGGACTTATCATATTTTTGGAATCTATATGACTCAATTATTGGAAAGAAATTGTATGATCATAATCTCATGAGGTTTTTTTAGGACTTGTTTTTGTTTTGAAAAGGGATATATTTTAGAAAATCACATATTTATCAACTTCTAAGTAAATTTGCTGACCCATGAAAATCTTAGGCCAGTAGTCTTTATACAAAATCTCAAATATTTTCTCATGCCTGCCACACACCTAGCAATGCCCCAGGATTTGGGACTGAAGAAAACCAAAAAGACCTGCCTCGTTGTTGAGTTGTGCTTTTAATTTTTGTGAAGTGACTTTCCTCATCACTTCACAAAGCCTAACTTATCCCTCAGGATGACAATCAGGACACGACAGAACCAAGCAGGAAAGAAGCTAAGGACTCATGTCAATCTGTGTCACTGAACAAGCTTGTGCCTCATATCTGCAGAGCATGGGCCTCCCCAGGCCACCTTCTCCTCCATTTGGACAGGTCTTGACGTTCTGTCCTCAGCCCTCATCTCAAATTTAACATGTGCAAAGAAACATCTGGAGAATTTGTAAAACATAGACCCCTGGGCTACAGAGATTCTGATTCAGTAGGTCTAGCACAAGGCCCAAGAATTTGCACATTGAACATGCCCCCTCGAACCTTCCTTAGAATTGCTCAACTCTGCAAGGAGCAAGCTCATTCTCACCACTGTCTATTTGTCTTTACTTTCCCCCCACTGATACACCTTCATCATTCCTCTTCGCCCATCCCAATTCTATCCATTCTTGAAAATCTGGTACCAACTCTGCCTCTGCCGTAAGCCCTCCCCAGCATCTCTGATCTCTCGCTGTCTCTCCACTTTGAAAAGAAATAAACCTTTTGGATCATTCTCAATCACATGATCTCAGCCTCAGCCATTCTCTGGTTTGTGGAAGGGGAGGGAGTGTGATATTGGATGGATGATTGATTTGCCCAGTTCTTGAGGAATGGCACCTATCTATTTCCCATCTCCAGTCGAAGTCCAGCTGACACTAGATGCCACCTGGGGTTTCAGTTATTCCCCATCACAGCCACAGCTCACCAAAACTGCAGGAAGCCGGGCAGGAACAGCGCCCTGCATCCTAGACCCTAGACCCGCAAAGTCTGCTGAGTTGAAAAAGCACTCCCCTTCCTGTCCCAAAGTGTGGAGTTCTAAAAGTCAGAATGGGTTGCGAGAAGCCCTACTTAACCTGTACAGGCCGCTTGTCTCGGCACCGTTTCCTGAGCCCTTGGTTATTTTTACTCTCTCTGAGCTTCTTCCCATTCTTCAGGTGCTGGGCAAGGTGGCGTTCATTTGGCTTTGCTTCTGACACAAGATAAACGAGCTTGGGGCCCTCGGCGATTCACTCTGGCTGCCAGGGGGTTCCAAAATAGCAAACTATTTTTCATATCAGCAACGTGATATGAAGGGAGATGCAGCAGGTGCACTCTGCTTTCCCCTCACCGTCTGGGGCACGTGGTGGAGGGAGAGGATTCATTAAGTTTGCTCTTATGTCCAGGAAAAAGAGGGGACCTGCTCTCGCAGTGGCCATTCCCCTTTGACTGGATCAAGGTCTCACCTCCTGAAGGCGAATCTCGTCCTTGGGCAAGGTGGAAGTGCAGTTAAACAGCAGTCCGGGCGCCCCCATAGAGTTCAATGCCTTTTTCTTTTTCCTCATAGAAAGGTAAGGTTAGGAATGTGACTATCTGCTGAGTATTTTTTTTCTAACACCACCTTGTGTGTTAAACAAAAGAGCAAGATTTCTTAAACGTTTCAAATGTTTGACGCTATAGTTCATTAAATGTAGGGTCATTTCAGAAAGTTCAAAGAGGAAACTTCTCTTTTATTTTCTTTTTTTTCCCAAAGATGTAGAAGTGAAAGATCAAACTGACGTGGCCTCTTTGAGTTTCTCCCTCATTCTCTTGGCTCATTAGAAAAAAAAACTGTTTTCATGGCACTGTTCACTATTAAAATGTTGTCTCCAGCCCTGTGTCTACTGGTCCCCCTATCCTCCATCATGAATTATGTACATGTTTTTAGAATGAAAATTATAACAAAGCAAGGTGGATTTTAATTTATATTTGCATGTATTGTGAGTTTCCTTTTGATGTTTCTCCCCTGTCAAGTTACTAGATCTTCTTGGCCAGAGATGAATTAAAAGTGAAATTAAATTATATGTGATGATGATGATGATGGTGATGATGATGATATGGGCTTCTTGAAATTGGGGTGAGGCTTAGGGGACAAATATTTTGTAAAAATGTTCAGAGTCAAGGTCAGAGTGAGAGAGCAATTATTGTGTAAAAGCTACGTGCTAGTGAGTTGTAATTCAGTGCATAAGAAACTGGAATCTGTCTTATAATACATCTTAATTTAAACATTTCTTTTCCCAGGGGACCACAGAGTATGTGGTGCATGAATAAATAAATGCCATGACTTATTTTGGAGTCTCCAATCATAATATAATTATATGCATTGCAAATTTTCATATGCTACTTTTAGTTTCTAGGATTGCTTAAAACAATTATTAAACTGCATTGCAGGAAGAGATCTACCTCAGTTCAGCTATGAGAATGAAGTCGGAGAGACTAGTCACATTAGACTGCAGAATCCCTTCCACGGTGAGCTTGATCACATCAGAGAAATGGTGATTACAGTTTACATGGAGTTATACTAATGACTGGCCTGGCTCAAGGAGCCTAGTAAAACCAGGTATAGACAGAGTTGTGACTCTCTCTTACTGTCTTGTCTTGCTGGGTTTTAGGGACCATTCCTCTTCTCAAATCAATAGTAGCTCCTAATCCCACCAGAGGAAAATAATACATTTTTTCCTCCTTAAGAACAGCTTTTTCTTTCTGCGGGTCACTAAGATCCATTTGCTAAATAACTCTTGAAGTCTAAAAAATTGTCTCTGAGTAGTCAGAAGAGGTGAATTCAACCTTGCGAATCGTCATCTAAAATCATCATCCTCCTCAAAAGCCTTTTCTCTTTATACAGTGTGTAAGTCCTACCCACATGGGGTAATTTGTCATCTTGTGCTCTCTCTCTAACTTTGATTTCCACGTTTCATTCAATTTCACTTTATTAAGGAAACATAAGAGAGATGCAGGATAGTGGAGCAGTTAAATGCACTGGCTTGCAACCACACAGACCTGGGTTTGAGTCCTATATTTTCTACTACCTACGTATTTACCGGCTGTGTGACCCTTGGTAAGTTACTTAACCTCTCTGTGCTGCAGCTCTCACGTGTGAAAAGGTGATAGTAATAATTCTTATCTTATTGGGTTGTGAGGACTGCAGGAGATACTGCATATAAAGAGTCCAGCAGAGTGCCCATGTGATTCTAATAAATATTATCAATTATCATATCAAAAGCATCTCACTACAGTACATCTACTCAGCTTGTAATTCTCAGTCCAATCTCATTTAGAAATCTGGAAAACAATCAATCTTTGGACTAACAGGATTTGGGTGCTGAATTATTCTATTTCATTTTCTTATGTTAAGGAAAATCCATACTTTTCTGAACAGACATACCCTTCTCCGCCATATCCCCCTGTCTCATGTACACTAAATTTGCTACCTTTGTGGTGGCTATACTCTCTTAAGACCAGATGAAAAGGAATTGAGCAGCAAAGCAGGGGTTGTGGTTGTTTTTTGTTTGTTTGTTTGTTTGTTTTGCTTTTTGCCTATCCAAATACAGTGACTTATTTTCTCTCTCTAAACATTTTGGGTCCTAGGTGGAAAGCTCAAGCTCTGGGCACATGAAGCCCCCAGGAGACTGGTGTTTATAAATCATCATTGACCTTCTTTCCATTTAAACCAGGAGCTCAGAACTTTGAACACATTGCAAAGAGTTTACATTGGTCCATTTAGGCTTCGGCTCTAAAGTAACCTGATTGGGCTGTATGGGAGAGATAACCATGGCTAATAGGCCTGAGTGTGCAAGACAGGGGCCAGCCTCCTAAGGCAAAGTGTGGGAGAGGCAGAGACTCATGAATGAAGGTCGTGGACAAGGATGGCACTCCAGCGACTCTGGCCAGCAGGTGGGGCCACAGCCCATCTCCACCAGCCAGGTGCATCTCCCTGGTTGATTTCTGGCTGCTTTCTTTGATTTTCATTTTTACTTTAGAACTTGATTTCTCCTCCCTCCTTTTTTTATTGTTGCTACAAAAGTTATTTTATGTTGCCATGAAGATTTTTTTTCCTTTTCTTTCTTCATTCCCATTCAATTCACTCCACACATATTTGAGTGTCTACTATGCACCAGGCACTGATTCAGATACTGCCAATATAGGATTGACTGAAACTCACAGGGTCTCTGTGTTTTGGGTGCTGATATTTAGAGATGTAAGACAGTGCTTTCCAAACATCAATATGTGTGAAAACCACCTGGGGTCTGTGAAAATGCAGATTCCAATTCAGGAAGTCTGAGGAGGGCTAAAGACCATAGCTCTTTGGTCTAAGAAACAAGCTCCTCGGTGATGCAGGTGCTGCTGGCCCAAGCCCCATCCTTTGCATAACAAGAATGCGAAGAACTTCTATTCCCCTTCCTCCTCTAAATGACTGGCTGAGTGTCCTCATTTGTGTTCACAGAGTTTAACAGCTTCACAGACTTGATCTTTCCTATGAGACCATCAGCTTTATTCGGTGACCCTGACCTAGGCCACCTTTCACCTAAACATCTGAGAAGTACAGGGGAAATGAGTGGGAGGATATAGATAAATGACTGCCTCCCCTGCCCCCTAGCTTTCCATCCTGGCCAAATCCTATGTCATACTGTGAGTGGGACCACTGAGGGCTCGTATGCACAGGACAGCTCCTGACTCCTAGATGGTAATAGTACTTTAAACGCATCGAGTGATATGGCTCCTCTCTGGTAGCTGGGGTGCCATTTACTAATTTGCCACTCTTACATGACTAATTTAACTCTAGTTACTACTCAGTCATTAGGGAGTCACTTATTCACAAAGCAGAATCAGGCTAAATAAATAATAGGAAGCTGGGAAAAGAGGCAGATGAAAGTAGAGAGTGAGAGTTAGCTTTTAATGCAGGCTAGAAACTTGCTGGTGTTTAAGGCAGATCCTCATTTAGCACATAAATGCAGACTCTTCGTCTGTTTTTAAGTCCTGGTGACCCTAAATGAATAGAATCCTGTAGCAGAGAGCAGCTACCTTCTCTTCTAATAAGAATCACATTCCAATAGAATGTACATTTCCAATTACTATGCAAAAACAATGGCAGAATTACTTAAAAATGTACAGCCCCTAAGGGCTCTGTATGCTGTAGCGCATGTGAATCTATTATTTGCATGCAACTATTGTGGGGAACAACTGAATCCTCCATCACCGGCTATTTAATCAAGCGAGAAGCCCCTAAATTTCTTTGCAAAGATTCACGAGTTCTGGAGCTAAATATGCAATTGGTAATGTATTCTGGCTGTCTGCACGCAGGCTTCCTTGTTTCATTCTGAATGGCATGGTGTTTGCATTGACATTTAGATGATGGGTCATCTTGGATTTCTCCTGTTCACAGCTGGAACCTTAGTGGCATCTCCCATTAGTAATCACTGTGCTTTTTTTTTCCTAGTGACTGAGCCGTTTACAAACTAAGAAGAGGAAAAATTATATATTTGGGTACTGACTATAGAAAGAAAATAAACTAACAGCACAGTAGGAAAGGTGCCTAGGGTTACTTTCTGTGGATAACTGAGGATCAAGTGGAAGTAAAGGACTCACATGATATGTTTCCCCAACCCTTACCCACCAGCTTTAGTGGCAAACTTGTTATTGGAGAGTTAAATGAAAATAGTCTGTAAGGACAGACTCCAGGATTAAACACAGCCACTAATGCAGTAAGATTTAGGGCAAGTGGAAAGACTTGCCCCTACAATTATCTACTTTTTTTTTTTTTTTTTTGAGACGGAGTCTCGCTATCACCCAGGCTGGAGTGCAGTGGCCGGATCTCAGCTCACCGCAAGCTCCGCCTCCCGGGTTCACGCCATTCTCCTGCCTCAGCCTCAATTATCTACTTTTCTGACCTATAAATGTACCTGGAATTCTCCCTTGATTTTACCTATCTATGCCTTTGAAGTCACCTGTTAAGATTCACAAGTGTTTTTTGGGTAGGGCTCCCATCGGAAAGCCCTGGAAGTCACAAATGCTTTGGCATCATTTATTTATCAGCTTCACCATTCTGAAACAAGGCCCTGAGGGACCGGTGGGCCTGAAGACTGGGGGAAGCAGGCCAGAGGCAATGCTTTACCACATGGAAGCCCCAAGCACTGAAAATACAGTGGTCCCTGCCCTCTGTATGCAATGCAAAATAAACAGCATCCTATACTAGACAATTAGTGTAAGCAAGTTGAACCCATTTTTCTGGGGGGTTTGTGTGGTAATAAGAAAACACGAAATCTACTGTTATACAATTTTAAATATAGAGTATATTATAGTTAACTATAAGGACAATGTTGTAATGTTGCAGAGCAGATCCCTGGAACTTTTGCTTCTTGCATAACTGAAACTCTATACCCATTGAACAACAACTCCCCATTTCTTTCTCCCCCATCCCCAGGCAGCCACCATTCTACTTTCTGTTGCTGTGAGTTTGATATCTGTAAATGAAATCTGACAGTATTTGTCCTTCTGTGACTGGTTTATTTCACTTAGCATAATGTCCTCAAGGTTCATCCACGTTGTAGCATATGACAAAATCTCCTTTTTTATGGCTGAATAATATTCTGTGATATATATATATATCACATTTTCTTTATTCATTCTTTGGTGGGTATTTGGTTGTTTCCACCTCTTGGCTATTGTGAATAATGCTGCAATGAACTTGGGAGTACAAATATCTCTTTGAGATCCTGATTGCATATGGTAGTTCTATTTTTATTTTTTTAGGACACTTCAGCTGTTTTCCATAGCAGCTGCACCATTTTACATTCCCACCAAAAATACATAAGTATTCCAATTTCTCTATATCCTTGCCAACACTTATTTTCTGTTTTGTTTTTTGATTGTGGCCATCATAACAGGTGTGAGGTGAGACCTCATTGTGCTTTTCATTTGCATTTCCCTGATAATTAATGGTACTGAACAGCTTTCCACATACCTGTTGCCCATTTGTATGTCTTCTTTGGAGAAATGTCCATTCAAGTCCTTTGCCCATTGTTTAGTCAAGCTTTCTGTGTCTTTGTTTGCTTTTCTTTTGGGTTGTAGGAGTTTATTATATATTTTGAATATTAACCCCTTATTAGACATATGGTTTTAAAATATTTTCTTCCATTCTGTAGATGGTCTCATTGTTCTATTGATTGTTCCCTTTGTTGTGCAGCAAGAAGCTTTTTAATTTGCTGTGGTACCATTGGTCTATTTTTGCTTTTGTTGCCTGTACTTTTGGTGTCATATCCAAGAAATGTTTTCTTCTAGGAGTGTCATTGTTTCAGGTCTTATGTTCAAGTTCTTCATCAATTTTGGTCTGATTTTTGAGAATGGTATAAAGTAAGGGCCCACTTTTATTCTTTTGTATATGGATATCCAGTTTTAGCAACACCATTTGTTGAACAGACTGTTTTTTCTGCATTGTATATTCTTGGCACTGTTGTGAAGATCAGTTGATTGTATATATGTGGTTTTACTTCTGGGCTCTCTATTCTGTTCCATTGGACTATATGTCTGTCTTTATGCCAGTACCATACTGTTTTGATTACTCTAGCTTCGTAATATGTTTTGAAATCAGCAGTTATGAGACCTCCAGCTTTGTTGTTCTTTTTGAAGATTGTTTTGGCTATTCCAGGTCCTTTGTGGACATTGATATAAATTTTAGGTTTTTTATTTTTGTGTTTCAGTTAAAAATGCTGTTGGATTTTGATAGAAATTGCATTCAATCTGTAGATTGCTTTGGGTAGTATGACCATTTTAACACTACTAAGTTTTCCAATATATGAGCACAAGATGTCTTTCCATTTATTTGTGCCTTTTAATATTTCTTTTAGCAAGGTTTTATAATTTTCAGTGTATAACAGTTTCATCTTATTGATTGAGTTTATTTCCTAAGTATTTTATTCTTTTTGGTTCTTTTATAAATGGGCTTGTTTTCTTAATCTCCATTGTGGATTGCTCCTGGTTAGTGTATAGAAATGTAACTGATTTTTGTGTGTTTTGTATCCTGACTTGGGTATGTTTATTGAATTTGTTGATTAGTCCTATCAGATTTTTGTGTGTGGAATCTTTAGGGTTTTCTATATATGAGATCATGTCATCTTCTAAAACAGATCATTTTACTTCTTCCTTTCTGATTTGCATGCCTTTTTTTTTTTTTTTTCCCTACCTAATTGCTCTGGAGAGGAACCTCCAGTACTATGTTGAATTGAAGTGGCAAAAGTAGGCATCCCTACCTTCTTTCTGATCTTAGAGCAGAGGCTTTCAGGTTTTTACCACTGAATGTGATGTTAGCTGTGAACATTTCATATACAACCTTTATTACATTGAGGTAATTTCCTTCTATTCCTAGTTTGGTGACTGTTTTTGTGTCATGAAAAGGTATCATATGCTTTTTCTCCTCTGTTGATATGATGTAATTTTTATTCTTTCTTCTGTTAATGTGGTGTATAATATGAACTGATTTATATATATATATATGTTAAACCATCTTGGCATCCCAGAAATAACTCCCACTTCATTGTGCTATATGATTCTTTTAATGTGTTGTTAAATTTGGTTTGCTAGTATTTTGTAGAGGATTTTTGCAAATACATTTATCGGGGATATTAGCCTGCAATTTTCTTTCCTTATAGAGTCTTTTTCTATCTTTTAATATGAAGTTAATACTGGCTTCATAAAATAAATTTGGAAATGTTATTTTCTCTCCACATTTTTGGAAGAGTTTGAGAAGGATTGGCATTAACTCTACTTTAAATGTTTGAGAGAATTCATCAGTGAAGCTATCAGGTCCTGGCCTTTTCAATGGATGTTTTCAATTACTGATTCAATCTCCTTACTCATTATTGGTCTGCTCAGATTTTATATTTCTTCACAATTCAGTCTGGGTGGGTTGTATGTTTGTAGGAATTGATCCATTTCTTCCAGGTTATCCCTTTTTTTCATGTATAATTGTTGATAGTAGTTTCTTATAATTCTTTTAATTTCTGTGGTATCAGTTGTAATGTCTCCTCTTTCATTTCTGATTTGGAGTGTTATTTATTTTCTTCTTGGTTAATATAGCTAAAGATTTTTATTTTGTTGATCTCTTAAAAAAACAAGTCTTCATTTTGTTGCTTTTCTTATTCTATGTTTTATTTATTTCTGCTGTAATCTTAATTATTTCTTTCCTTATCTTAATTTAGGGATTAGTTTGTTCTTTTTTTCCTGTATCCTTGAGGGGTGCAGTTAGTTTGTTTATTGAAGACCTTCCTTCCTTTCAAATGTAGATGTTCGTTGTAGACAATATTTATGGCTCCTTCAAATTCACACATTGACGCCTAATCCCCAATGAAGGTGGGAACTTTGGGAGATAATTAGGTCATGAAGGTGGAACTCATATGGATGGAATCAGTGCCCTTATAAAAAAGGACCTAGAGACTGGAAGGACCCAGAGATCTTTCCACTATGTGGGGTTGCAGCAAAAAGACAGCTGTCTATGAACCGGGAGGCAGCCAACTGTCACCAGAATCTGCCTATGACTTGATCTTGGACAGTCCAACCTTCAAAACTGTAGGTAATAAGTTTCTGTCATTTATAAGCCACCCAGTTAATGGCATTTTATTGCAGCAGCCCAAACAGATGAAGGAAGTGTTTATTGCTGTAAACTTTCCTCTTAACACTACTTTTGCTGTATTGTATATGTTTTGGTATGTTTTGTTTTCAATTTTCATTTGTCTCAAAATATTTTCTAATTTCCCTTTTGATTTCTTCTTTGGCCTACTAATTGTTCAAGAGTATGTTATTTAATTTCCACATATCTCCAAATTTTCTAGTTTTCCTCCTGCCATTAATTTCTAGTTTAATTCCATTGTGATCAGAAAATATACTTGATATAATTTCAGTCTTCTTAAATTCATTAAGACTTGTTTTATGACCTAACATGTGATCTCTCCTGGGGAATGTTCCGTGTGCACTTAAGAATGTTTATTAAGTGTTCTGTATACGCCTATTAGGTCTGCAAACGTATTTTCATAGGCTTATGTGTTACTGTTTAGCATCTATATGTTTACATTTGTAGGACTCTCTAACATTTCTTGTAAGGCAGGTCTAGTGATGACAGATGCCTTCGGATTTTATGTACTGGAAATATCTTTATTTCTCCCTCATTTTTGAAGGATAGCTTTGCCAGATAGAATACTTTTGTTTAGCAGTTTATTCTTTTGGAACTTTGAATATATCATTCCACTCCCTACCATTCTGTAAAGTTTTGCTGAGAAAACTTCCGATAATTTCGTGGTATATTTGTATATGAGTACTCACTTTTTTCTTGCTGCTTTCAAAATTCAATCTTTATCTTTGACTTTTGATAGTTTGACTAATGTGTTTTGAGTGAATGTCTTTGGTTTCATCCTAGGTCAATATCTGTTGGGGTTCTTGAAACTGGATGCCCATTTCTTTCCCCAGATTTAGACAGTTCTTGGCTATTATTTCCTTAAAGAAGTTGTCTACACTTTTTTCTCTTTCTTCTCCCTCTGAGACTCCCATATTGCACACATTGGTCCACTTGATGGTGTCACATAAGTCCCTTAGGTTTCCTTTATCCCTTTTCATTATTTCTTTTTGTTTTTCTGCTGTATAATTTCCAATTACCTATCTTTGAGATTACTTATTCTTTTTTGTTTTGCTTGGTCAAGTCAGCCATTGAAACCCTCTAGTGAATTTTTTGGTTTAGTTATTGCATTCTTTATTTCCAAAATTTTTGTTTGTTTTTTAAAATATTTTCTATCTCCTTATTGATATCCTCATTTGTTCATAAATAATGTTCTTGAGCTCACAGAGCATTTTTATAAGGTAATTTCAAATTCTTTTTCAGGTATCTTATGTACCTACGTTTCTTTATGATGTTTCTGGGGACTTATTTTGTGCCAATCTTTGGGCCATGTTTTCCTTTTCCTTAATGTATCTCATAACTTTATGTGGGCTTTGCACATTTGAAAATACTGCCATCTCTCCCAGTTTTGATGTATATGTTTTGTGTAGGAGAAGACCTTCACTGATCATCTTGGCTAGAGTTTCTGAGGGCCTCTGGATCTTTTGTTGGGGGTGGGGTTGGGGCTGTGTCATTTCTCTGGGCCTTTGCAGGCAATTTCTCAGAGAGTCTTGCCAGTTTCTTTTTCAGGGGTTCATAATCTTCTGCTTCCTCTGTTACCTTTCTGTGGTACTGCAAGTTCTGTGGTTGTAAAGTAACAAACAAAGAACAAACTCCTTTGTTCTCAGCAGCCCCAGGCATCCAAACTATGTGGTTCCATGAGGCTTTTGAGGGAACTGAAACAGAAACCATTCCCTTGGAAAGTCCTCCAAAAAACTGGAATGTTGCACACATGCTTCTTTTCTCTTTCCCTGAAGAGGGAGAAGTCACAAGCAGGGATTATTTCGCTGCACTAAGCTATGCCAGCTAGGGGGAGAGGCTGACATGGATAAAGTGAAATTGCTCTTATTATCCATTTCAATATGGCTTTCTTCATCTTTGTGCTCTGCTGGGGCAGTGTGACTTCTTAACTGAAGTTAACTGAAATTCTCATTAATGTATTTTAGTCTATATATTATTGTTTATTAGGGTCTCTGTGGAGGAACAAAGGCGGGACTTTCTATTCCACCATCTCACTGATGTCACTTTTCTTTAATTCAGTTTTGACTTTTTTCCATTACAATATAGTATTTCCATAGCATTTTACGTCACTGTCCCTGCTTTGTGAATGTCCCAAAAACATATGCTTGGCCTGCCTGTTGAAAAACCTGGTTCTGGGAGCCAGAAAAAATCCAAGAAGAGTCAAGACATAGAAAGGAAAGGCAGCTGAGGCATGGGAATGGAAGGAGAGTGGACAAAGTAGTAAAGTGTTTCCTCTCTGAAATGTGCCTACCTGGCAATTATGATAAGAGTAGCCTGTGTAGTTTTTCTTTCAGGGATGAAAAGAAGCTAACCTCCCTTTTCTCTTTAATCCTTCAAATTATTTTCTATTCTTGTTCTTGTTACATAACTTCACAACTCAGCTCTGAGGCTGACACAAAAGCAGCAGTTGTCAGTCCACTAATGGATTGTGATAGTCCTTTGGGCTAATTTGGCTGAAGATGGCATCCCCTTCCACCTTCTCTGAGATGGAGTAAAAAGAAGTGGGGAGATGTGAACCAGGAATGATCACTGTCTACTTTACCATCCTGCCCCAGAAATGGCTGAGGGTGGCTCACTTTTCTCACTGTGTTGGAGGGACTCTGCTTGTTTTAATAAACAAAACATGCCCCATTTTCTAAAAATAAGATGGAATAGTGAGAATGTTTATAGTAACAATTTACATCTGTGAGATATTGTTATACAAATTAGCTCATTTGCAACTCAAAGGAGTTCTCTGAGGTAAGTCTAGTTATTGCAGGCACCACCTTCATTTCATAAATTTGAAATCTTGGGTCCATAAAGGCTAAGTAAATTGCCCAAGGTTATACAACCAGAAAATTGCAGAATGGACCCAAACTCAAGCATTCTGATATTTTCAACTATACCCCTCCATGGGCCCACTAATATGCCCATGTTTGAGAAACAGAAGGAGCTTCAAAGATAGAACTGCTCATCTTTCTTGGAACTATCAGACAAAACACAGATTATCTGCTACCATGGTAGGGCAAGACACTGAAGCCCGGCAAAGACGAGGTGGGGAGATATGTGCAGTGAACTTGGGAGAGGAGCCAGAATGACTTTGGTGGAAATTGAAAAGAAGTTAATAATGAGAAGAATTTGTAATTTTCTTTTAGATTATTGTATCCAGGTAACAAGGATAGCAGCTTGTTCAGACAAGCCATTCTGAGAGGTTGGCTTATAGTCCAGATCTTGTAGCATGCTGGCCACTCATTTATATCTAACATGATTAGGCTCAAAGATCTTTCTACAGAGAGGAAACTACAAATGACAGCTGATACTCAGAACCTTAGACACTATTCTAAACAGTTTACAAATATTAGCTCTTTGAATCATCATGACATCTCTCTGAGGTAGGTATTATTGTTGTTGTTGTTTTCAGATGAAGAAACTGATGCAAAAAGAGGTTAAGGTTTATAGAGATATAAGATTTCTCTTTCTCATGCAAATATCCTCTAGAACTTTGCTTAAATCTTTCAGGTAGCACTTGCATTGAAGTACGTGTTTCTACACAGCCACCATTGTTATTGGCAGCTTACTGTGTAGAAGGTTGTATGCTAAATGCTTTATACAAAAATCCCATAAGGGTTATACCTTTTTTGACAGATTGAAACCTGAGGATTAGGGAAGCTAAGTAGATGACAGAGGGTCGTGATGTACATAAGTGGCTGAGCTCAGACTAGAACCCAGGGCTATTGGTTTCTAAAATCCGTGCTCAATTACAGCAGTATATGTTCCTTAATCCCTAGATGGGTTAACATGACTAAGAGTTGTTCTACTGACCCAGGAGCGTATCTTTTATCCTACGTGCCATAAATGGAGTTCAGTTGCCTCTGAAGGAGGCTAGGTCATGTCCTAGTTTCTTCTCTCATAGCAGAAGTTTTGGCAGTTACAGAAAAGGGGAATTGTGGCTTTGAGGAGGCAAGCACTATGATTTTCAATGAACATAAATTCAAGTCATCAATACTTAATGGTCACGGATGGTGATAAGCTTTTATCCTATTACATATTTTAGCATTATGAGAAAAGGATTGTGCTGTACCTGCCCTCAAGAAACTTGTCATCTTATTACATTGGAAAGTATTTACATATTTGATAGTATATATTAAGCACAGAAATTAATACAAGCCAGCTTTGACCACCTAAAATTTTAGCATTCTCAGTACCAGAAATCTGTGGATCAGAAAAGAGCAAGAAGCCTGAGTTTTCCTTTTTTGGGCAGTCTCCATCACCTTCCACATCGCTCTACTCCCTCACCCATGTGAGACTTGTTAGTCTTCAGCATGGAGACCATAGTTCCTTGAGCCCTCCCTGTTCTCCTATTCCATCACCTCTCTTCTGGATCCACGTCCCTTCCTTTCTGGCCAAAACCCCATGGCCATCTACGCCTTCTTTTTCTAGTAGAATTCCTTGCTTCCTACCCCTTTTCATTGCCAATAATGTCCACCTGTCCTCCTTGACAGCTTCCAATCTGAGTATCCTCTATTGCCTGCTTTCTTATCTCCCATGTCTAGAAAAAGTTATGAAAGCAGTGGTAATGTGGTCCATGAAATATTGATAGTCTACATTGCCACAGCTGGTCTCTGGCTCTATAAATTTATTGTCAACTACCTGCTGGATTCTCCATGGTGACTGAATCAACCCTTCTTCAGGCTTCCAGACTCGTCTTTCTATTTTCAGTCCCTGTAATCTGAGCAGATTAAGACCCATCACTTTGACTACTCAAGTCTATGAAACTTAACAGCTCTCAGCCTACCCCTTTCTAACCACAGAATAATTCAATATTTGCACTCGCCATCCTGGTTTCATTACTAAGCCTGAAGAAGAAATAACTTCATTCTTGCAGAATTTAAACTCTTGAAAATAAGGAAGTTTCAATGGCTAGTATGATGTATGTTTTTATGGGAGGTAGCTCTACTATATGTTATTTCTTTCTCTTTTTGCAGCCTCTTCTGGTTCTCCTCCTTCAGACTAAAGTATACTTAGTCCTCCTTTTCCTTGACACAAAACAAACAAAAAACTCTACGTGTCTCCTGTCCTCTAACCCTCCAACTGGCTCTTTGTTAAGAGCCAGACTCTTAACAAAAAGGACAAAACACATTTCCTTACCAATTTCTAACTCCTCAATCTACTGCATTTGGCTTCTACTCCTGTTATTCCATAGAAACTCTGCTCAGTGGATTCCCAATGTTAAAATTTTTAGCCTTGTCTCATTCTTCATCCTGCTTGACCACTGATGGGTGTTTCTTCAGAAAGCAAACCTCTTGGAGAGCAGATTCTTCTGAGTCAGCCTGTCACTTAGGGTCCATGCTCTGGCCCCACGCTGACTTTCCAGCCACTCCTACTAACGTTCTTTTATTCCCACCTTTTCACCCCATGCACTGGACTTTAAGTGGACCCAGTACTTGCCTAATTCTGCTCCCTTCTACAACTGAACCTTCAATTTGGAATTTACTTCTTCCTACTTTATCTCCATCTGTCGAAATCGTATCCATCCTTCAGTGCCCAAGTCAAACGTCACCTGTTCCAGATAGCTGTTCATGATTTTCCCAGTTAGATTTCCTTGATCTTCTTCTACTCTCCCTCCAGTGGCATTGTGTTCATATCTCTGTTGTGAACCTTTGTACATTCTGCCTTTAGCTATTTTTCTTTCCCTCCAAGGTAATAACTCGGAGTACTCAGGCTCACAGAGGTGTCATTGGTGAGAAAAGCCCCTAGAATATAGCAGGCGCTCAATAAAATCTTGATGCATAAATTGTCAATGGTCAGAAAAGAAATAAGCACTGGCAGACATAGTCAGGTCAGTCTCTTAGAGGAGATTCCCTGAAGCATTATATCGTCTTTCAGTGTTACAGAAATTTTGGTTGACCTTATTTCACCCTGGTTGCAAGTAACTCACAAAATCTACCATATGCTTACTGTGCTGCAGGCATTGGACGACTGCTTTTGATGCATCATTCCACTCATTCTCATAACCCTTTCAGGGGAGTACTGTGATTATCCCTCTCATTTAGATTAAAGCCTCATCTATAAAATGAGCCTGCAAGTGCTCATGTAATTTGTTAGAGGTCATGCAGCTGAAACTGCACTGAGCTGGGACATGCACTCAAAGTTGAAAGATTGAAACCAAACCAAAGTCAAAATGAAAGGTTGGTTGGGGCTAAAGCCTAATCTCTTAATAACCACACTGTACTGTTTCCACCCTAAACAAGTTTTTCAGATTTAAGAAGTTTCATAAAATCTACATGTAGTGTCAATCACTAGAGTCTAAAACTTGAGCTGAAATTCCAAGTCCCTGACTATTCTTGATTTGTGGTTTGATGTCCCTCTGTGGGCTATGGAGATACCTGTCATTCTTGCCATAGCCTTGGCTTTCTCTCTTATTACCTTAAGAAAGCAGGCTGATGTTTTCACTAAAGTCATATAGAATTTCATAATCTTCTTGAAGAGCTGTTGATCTCACCTTCAAAATTCATCCATCTTCTCCTTGTTCATGGGGAAGTCATATGTTGTGTTATTGACCTGGTGTAGGAAATAGCTTTGTTCCTTCCCTTGGAGGGGATAAATCTACATATGATAGATTATATGCCTTCAGAAATAATTACCTTATGGAGCACTATAATCTCCAATGTATAAGTTCATTGATAGGAGAAAAAATTCCGCCTTCTCAAGGTTATTTTATTTCTTACTGTATTGTGGGGTGAATGCTATTGTCTATTTCTCAGTGGTGGGTTGCACTTGACTAGATTACAGAACAGGAAGTTTCTGAACAAACAGTGATAGTAGCTGAGTTAATATTGCCTGCCATTTACTAATTACTTAGTAGTTTCTAAGTGTAAAATGGCAAGAGTTACCATAAGTTGCACAATGTATTTAATATCTTGAGACATTATACCCATGGCCAGACATTAAACCCAGCTTTCTTCAAACTGATATGGAAAGAGAAAGGGGTGAAGTGTAATAAATATGTCTTTCTGTCTTGCCTTTAAAGACATAACACATTAAGGGTTTTCCAGAAGCCCACAATACTCAAATATGGTAAAATCTCTTTTAGGATTCATTATATCATCTCAGTCTTCATTTACTGGAAAGTTTTACTTAAAAGTAAGTGTGCCCTTGATATTTCCTAATCAAGAAATAAATTTTGGTGATTTAAATCTAGCAATCTAATTTACTATAGTAACTAGCTGTAACACTTCTTCTCACATAAATATTGAGTGAATTCAGGGGAAAATTAGTGAAACATTCTAAAATCTTTGGAAGCTGCTCAATACAGAGATGTGTGTATTATCATTTGTAGAACTAAAACTATCTAGATACTATTTAGACACTAGTGACCAGAGTTTGAGATATATACATTCCTTCCTCCCTCCTTTACTTCAACAGTTATCAGGTATCTTTAAGGAAACTACCTAATGTCAGGACTCGGCTAGATAACTTAGATTGGCTGGAAAGGCAGGGTGAGACCAGCTGTGAACTTCAATACATTTACAACTTTGTCCTGGACATAAGGTATAAGCACAGCTAATGTGTGTTATGAATCTAACCAAGCCATGATTGAAAAATATGGTCTAAACAAAGAGGAAGTAAACTAAAGCCCGTGATCCAAATCCAGCCTGCTGCTTGTTTCGATGAATATAGTCTTACTGGAACACAGCCACGCTCGTTTGTTTACTTAGTGTCTATGGTTGTTTTTGCACTATATCACAGAGCTGAGTAGTTGCAGCAAAAACCATATGGCTTACAAAGCCTAAAATATTTACTACTCTGCCCTTTACAGAAAAGGCATGTTGACCCCTGGTCTAGACGTCACTGATGAAGGCAGCCTAAAGTTAAAGGTAAAAATGATGATTGCTGGTGACTTCTGCATGGCTTTACCTTAGGGTGTCAAGAAGACTGGATTTCAGTCTTACTGCTGTCACTTACTATATGCAAGGCTTTAAGCAAATTTGACTTAGTTTATTTTAACTTTGAAACACATGGCAATCAAAAAAAAATGTAAGTATGTGTTTTGAGAGAACTCAAAGACAGTATTTACTACACCAAAATAGGAAGCAATATTTGTGACTATAACCATCAGCAAACTGTATGTTGCGGACAGGTCGTATGAGCAGGGGATGAGGCTCAGGGCACAAGTTAGAATTGTTTAGAAAGCTGTGGTAGGTATGTGGGGATTTTAGTGTAAAAACAGCTTATGAGTAAACTAGTTAACTGATAATCTTATTCTTTTGCTCTTTCTTTCTTTCTTTTTTTTTTTTTTTAATGGAGTCTTGCTCTGTTGCCCAGGCTGGAGTACAGTGGTGCAATCACGGCTCACTGCAACCTTGGCCTCCCGGGTTCAAGCAATTCTCCCTGCCTCAGCCTCCTGAGTAGCTGAGATTACAGGTGCCTGCCACCACGCCTGGCTAATTTTTGTATTTTTAGTAAAGACGGGGTTTTTGCCAAGTTGGTCAGGCTGCTCTTGAACTCCTAACCTCAGGTGATCTGCCTGCCTTGGCCTCCCAAAGTGCTGGGATTACAGACGTGAGCCACCATGCCCGTCAGAGAATCTTTTTCATACAGAAAAATATTTTACACATATTCTAACAATTAAATATCAGTAGTTAAACAATATCAATAGATAAGACAAATTTAGGAGGGAAAAGTTATCATTGCTCTGATAAAAGCTAAATTACACCCACTATCCCTTTGAAGAAGGAAATTCCCTCTAATTTCATATTTCCCTCTTCCTTTGATTTCAAACTTTAAAAACGTTTTTAACAGCTGTAGTGTATGACCCTGGCAACACATCATTTATCCAGGGAATAACATTCATTTTAATATCATTTCACCCAAGAAGCAAGTCTTAAACCCACATTTTCTGATCCACTTGGTTGATAATATTCTTCTAAAAAAATTTCTGGCTGGCAAAAGAAAGATAATTTAATTTAAAGAGATTATATATATTGCTTGAAATGCAAGTCCCCCAGAATCTGACAGCAGAACAAGACCAGTGAACAGAAAACTCATCTTGCCACCTTGCTAATACAGGCATCAGGGAATTTATGAGTTGGGCCGTCAGTCTTTGCTCCATGGAGTAATGTCAATGTCATTGATTCTTAAAAGCTGACTTTCATTAAAAGTACCCAGTGTGGGTATGTAGAAGGATTTTTGACAAATCAGCCAAGTGTCACCATTCTGTAAAGGATTATAGAATGATGCTTTGTGGCTTTGAGCTTTTTCTTTAAACTGAACGAATTTTGTCTTCATATAGCACGTGAAAGATCAGGTTTCACTGCCATTCCAAATGGGCTGATTTTGCTTTTTTCTTTTCTCATCAAAAGTTGGGGGAACTTGGGAAACAGGGGAGAGGTAACCTTTACTATTTATTTACTATGAGTCAGGTATGTAAGTTCATTCCATCTATCCATTTATCAAAACATTACATATGTGTGTATCTACCTGTGCATGTAGACACACATGCATGTAATATTTTGAATGTGATTGTTATATTAGTTAGGTGTTATAATTTATCCCCATTTTACAGATAAAGAAACTGAGGCTGAAAGAGGTCCAGTCATTTGCCCAAGTAATAGAACATCAGTGAAGAGAAAGTCTATAAACTGTTGATAGAATATTTGTCAGTGACAGAACAGTATCATGCACTATTAGACTGGTCAAGCTGCTCTTCCCACTTCCACCTTTGAAGAGCCTGTTGGCTCTTCCAACTTCATCCTCTCCTCAAAAGCCTTGGGCGGAAACACCATAGCAGTATTTATTATTTTGAAAGCAAGCACACGCCTGCCTCTGCCCCCAGTTGTGTTGTTAGATTGGGAACAGTGCCGCCCGTGGCTCTCTGTACCCTCCCCTCTCATTACAGCTCATCCTTGGAACACAATCATTTTCTGTGTTATCCAAAGGTGTCATTACAGGGTGCCTGCTATATAGTTAGTGCAGTGTCAGCATATTCGGTGTGGAACTCCCCCGACTCTTACCCCCACCCTCCTAACCTGGAGGATATAACTAGGCCATAAGAATTCCTCTGGGGCTACTGTATTGGGTAGAGACATAGTTGTGTCTGGGGAAACTTTTGCTAGTGACTTATTGTCTATAACTTTAGGTCAAATTTGAATAAATTCTCCCTTCAATTCTAGGGAAACAGTAAAGCCACAATTTGTGATAGAAAAGTCAAGTGGATTTGCATAAAGGCTTTGAGGAGGCCAAAAAAAATACAAACCATGAAATGAAAACCTAGAATTAAAACTTCTATATAAATTGGAATTTTAAAAATATCAGCCTGATACTAAAGATTAAATAAAATCAGCCTAAGTACCTTAGCTACAAACAGCCATCAAGTGCCAACTGCTTCCTGGGAGTTCCTGGGAGATGCAAATACTGAGAATTCTCCTAGGGCTCCAAAGTCCTCAGGGAAGGTCAATTTACTAAAGGCACTGGGCACAAGTGCAGAACTCATTGGCACGCCCCCTGTGCAATGCACAGCCCCAGGAGGGTTGCAGATTAAAGAAATACACAGGACAGGGGTGGGATTCCTTGGAGATAACTTCCTAGAGGGCAGCATTTCTTTGGGGAATGCTGAAGGTTGAGATAACTGTGAAGGTATCTTCAACTTCTCTGGGCTCCTTGACCACAAGAACTTTGTGTTAGTCACCTGGGGTACCTTCTATATTTCAAAAATAGATTGTCTTAATACATGTTTGTGAACTTCATGTGGATTGAATTGAGCCAAGCCCCAAGGATGGCGTCTAGTAAATTATCAGCAGAATTCTGCAAGGAAATAAAGGAGTTGTGGTAGGGGTAGGGAGAGATGGGAATATGGAGTTTGTATGTGTGTGTGTATGTAGGGAAGGATATATTAAAGGCAGGGGTTCATAAGGTGACATAAGGCTCATTAAGTAGATGGAACCACTATGCATTGTTGAGGGAAGTGCCATAAAAAGCCCCAGGGAACTCACTTGTTAGTTGGGGGCTCAGGATGACCAGGGTCCAGTGAGGGTTCCTAACACTATGGATTGGAGTCCTTCAGAAGAGGTTGTGCTCCTTGGGAATCAAGGCAGTTGGCGGTGGGGTGTCTGTGAAGAAGGAAGGGCTTGGGGCAGTTGACTAAGGGAATTGCTATAAGACCAGGGAAATATCATCTTAAAAGAGGGATCACTTTTCCAACTGCTATGTGTGTTCACCAAGGCAGACACTAACCTGAATAGCAAGAGTTACTAATAATAGCTAATATTGATTGAGCACATATAGGTCAGGCGCTGAGCCCAGCACTTTACATGGATTAACTAAATGATCATGCTAAAAATATTTATGGGGTGCCTACTGTGTGTGTCAGGCATCGTTTAAAATACTGGATATTCATCAGTGAACAAAAATCATAAAAATTCTACCCTGACAGAGCTCTTAAAGTTATACTTCCTAATAGACCAATAAGATAAGCAATATTGGGAGCAACAATAGGTAATAGGTACAATAGAACAATAAGATAGGTCATAAAGGGAGCAACTGAGGTGCAGTACAGAGCAATTAAGTAATTTGTCCCAGATTACATGGGTAATCATCAGTGCATTACTTTGTGAATATAGTCCATACTAAGTCCCTGTTATATAAATGAGACTGGGGTCAGTCCTAAGAATATCGAAATGGCTTAGGTATACCACATGCTCTGGATGAGCTTCCAGTTGAGTGGAGATGATGAGCATGCAGACAGTAATGGTAGGTTAATGTGGCATATACAAGGTGTGAAGGAAGTCTAGAGCAATTAGCTTTTCCAGTGGGGCAGGGAAGACTTCCTTGAAGGGCTACAAGATGAATAGGAACTCACTGGGTAGAAAAGTAGGCTGGAAGTCAAGAGGACATTTTAGACAGGGAAAGGTAGCATGCTCAAAATGCACAGAGGAGAAGAGGTAGGCAGGATGCTAGCCTTTGCCAATTATGTTATCTTGTACCGGCATTTCACATATTGTTAAATTAAATATTACATGATAGAAAGAATATTATTTCCATTATATATGCAACAATTAATATGACTGTATACCTAACTGCATAGCTTAATGAATAAAACGTGGCTATTAAAAATTATTTTTTAAGAAAGTTAGGACAGATTGAATCATTTGTCCGAAGTCATCGAGTTAGGGAATGGTAGACCCAGGCTTGCTGCCCATCCTGTTTGGTGTTAAAACTGTCATATTGGAGTCAGCATGCCTTCTTCTTGCAGGTGGGTAGAATACTTAGACAACGGTGGGAGTTACAGCATAGAAGTTTTCAGTGTACCAGTGAGAAGGAAAGAAGGAGAAGAGTCTATTCCCACTGCTATCCTCTGATTAGACAGAAAGAAAACAAACATGAGAGAAAACAGTTTCTTCAATTAGTGATAAATCTCCAGAGAAGCAGACATAACAGGGTGCTGGACCCAGGAAAAAAAAGTAACTGTGGGCCAGATGTATTTCTGCTTTCACCAAGATGGTCAGAGTGGGCCTCTGGAAAAGAGGCTTTGATCTAATTCCTGAATGATAATAAGGCACTAGTGATGCAAAGTCCTGGGGGAACGTGCTTCAGGCAGAGCAAACAGTCAATGCAAAGGCCCTGAGTGGGGGTTATTTTATTTTCTTCTAAGGTAGGTGTAGTTGAGACTTTCAGAAGATCAAATACTTTGACCATAAGACCTTGGCCCCAGGCACGTTCACCTTTCTACATATGCTTAAATTACATGTGCAGCAAAAATACAAGTATTGCCCAAACGAAACACTGTATTAGTGTTAAAATTAGTACTCAATTAAAGCCAAATATCACCATCCTTGAATAAACTTCTAGGAGTTAAGTATGATACATTATTTTAAAATAAATCATTGTGACAATTTTATTATTAAAATTTTAGTAGTGGTTGTCATTATAGTGCAGGAACTTTCGGCACTACATAGAAACTCACTTTAAACTGACATATTTAATAATATTACTAGACTTATGTTCACAACAGAATATAATTCAGGAAAAAAGGCTTTTAGTAACATATTTTCTGGGAGGCAAAGGACACAGATTAATCAATTTCAAAAACCTTTCATCTTTAAATATTGAAAATGTAATATACTTAATAGTATATGATATAGCATCATTTTAACAAGCTTTTTTGTTTAAAAGTTTAGCTTTCATGAGGGCTGGGGGAAGAGGGAGACTGTAAGAGTTGTCTTCCTAAAATTGTCTCATCAAGTCAATTGTTTTGAAGTTTGGTAAGAATAAAATGTGTTTGAATTTCTCATTTGTGTCTAATAAGTTCCTCTTTTCTACATATTCTTTTTATTTTTCATTTTGTCTGGATCAAGGATAATTTACTATGAATGTTATTGTACATGACTGTGGAGTTTTTCTTCCTCATGAAATTTTGATATGGTGAATTTGACATTCTGCTTTTAATTTGTCCTCACAAGATATGAAGAATTCCCTTATAAATAAGACCTTTTCTTAAAAGAATTTTGGCCTAAATGGAATTAAATAATGACAATTTAAATACACTCCTTAACGGTTTTTTTTTTTTTAAATGTAATGGATGCTAATACACCAAACAATTCAACAAGGACTAGAATTATGATACAATTGAATCTCTATTATTCTGCCTTGTATTGTTATTTAAATTCCTATATTTAAAGAATTCCTTGGCTCAAAAAGGATGTAAGTTAACTAGCTATTTTTTATTTGAAAATAGCAAGAAAATCTAATGACACACCTCATTTATATTGCTGACAATATTACAGTATAACAATCAGAAGTAATGGTTATTGGTCATATGATCATGGATGATGAACAATACCAGGGAAGCCAGAAGTGACTTTAGAGTGAGCATTTGGTGATTCAGCCCTTTGAAGGCTGAAGCTGAAGCTGAAATCAGAATTATGGCCAATTCTCTAGGCCTGTTAGCTTATGCCTGTAATACCAGCACTTCAGGAGGCTGAGGCAAGTGGATCACCTGAGGTCAGGTGTTTGAGACCAGCCTGGCCAACATAGTGAACCCTCATCTCTACTAAAAATACAAAAATTAGCTGGGTGCGGTGGTGCACACCTGTAGTCCCAGCTGCTTGGGAGGCTGAGGTACGAGAATCGCTTGAATCCAGGAGACGGAGGTTGCAGTGAGCCAAGATCGGGCCACTGCAATTCAGCCTGGGCGACAGTGAGACCCTGTCAAAAAAAAAAAAAAAAAATGTAGCCAATTTCAAGATTGAGACTGGTCTCCGATGAACTCCTTTCCTCATTTAGTGTAGGTTCTCATCTTTTTTCTCTTGCTTGTTAAAACATTTTATTGAACCATAACATATGATGAAAAGTACTCGAATCGTAAGTATTCAGTTTGATTAATTTTCACAAGGTAAGTGTTCCCAAGTAACTTGCACCCAGATCAAGAAAAAAGCCAATAGTAGCATCTCTGAAGCACCCTTCATGCCCGTACCAGGAACCACCATCATCAGGGGATGCAATTATCTTGACCCCTAACACCAGAGATGCACTGCCTATTTTGAACTTATGTAAATGGAATCATCCATATGTATTCTTTTCACATCTGCCTTTAGCTGGGCATCATGATTGTGAGATTTATTCATCTCATATGGAGTTGTAGATCACTCACTATTATTGCTGTATAGTATTCCCTTGTGTAAATGTGTTCAGATTTATTTATCCATTTTGCTGTTGGTGGGCACTGAGCCATTTTTTAGGCCCTTAATTTTTATCAAAGACTTATTTTAAAAAAGAAAGAAAAGGCACAAAAATGCCGCTTCTGTACTTCTTATAAAACTTATCTTTGAAGACCTTGTCCATTAGACTATTTAATGGCCTCTAAGTCATCCTGCCATGGGTTTTAGAATTTACTGCCAGAGAAAAGCTTCAACTCTCTTGAGGAATTAATATGCTTCCTCTTTTCTTTTAATACGTGTGCTTATTATATCCTACCTTGTCCCAGAAAGAACTAGCCAGCTTAATTAGATAAAGAAAACCTTGCAAAATTAAAAATTCAACATGGATAAAAACAGTGAAGCAAAGTGAGAACTCCTGTAGCCTCTTCCAATGACTTTAGCATTGAAGCTTATTCAAGCATTGGTACAATGAAGGTCTATGCTCTGTCTTACTTGGGACCCAGATTCCCAAGATTCCCTGTAAGCTTCACATCGGCTGATTCTAAAAGGGAAATGAGATCCTTAGAAAAATTAGATCAGTTCTGCCAAACTGTATCCAAACTATCAGAGCAAGCTAGCTCCTCCTAAGAAGGGTACCTCCCTATTCCGGGTATCAGAGAGATGCGTTTGTCTCAAGCGTTCTCCAACAGAGGACCACCTGAATACCTGTAGGTAGATATGGTTATGAGTTTAATTGACTAGTTTTTTTGACCATCCCTCATCCCAGGATGATGGCATCACCTCAGGGAACAATTCAGTAAAAGCATTTAAGCACTTCAGAGAAGGGGCGGGGAGGCTTTGAGAAAGAAGTTATCCATCACCATCTTGAGATATATTTTCCAGTTGACCTGACTTGATCCAATGGTAGGGTCTGTGCCTCTGGATAAAGATATACTAAAAATCTTTTGGATTACTCCCCACAAATATTGCTTTCTTCCATAAACTTGATGGACACAGGGTAATAAAAAACTGAAGATCATACTCCTTATCGAATATCAAGGATATAGCTAGTGTATGTTGCCAGTTAGAGGTGATGCTGCTTGCTGTAATAGCCAACTCAAAA
Organism: Colobus angolensis palliatus; assembly: GCF_000951035.1. Lineage (NCBI taxonomy): Eukaryota > Metazoa > Chordata > Mammalia > Primates > Cercopithecidae > Colobus > Colobus angolensis. Next base: position 9,996,243 of record NW_012115043.1, read on the forward strand.
GGAGGTGGAATTATATCCTTTTAAGAGAACTGAGGATCCCAAACAGAAGATTGTCCACCTTTTCTTTGGCTGGGCCAAGATTCTCCATAAAAAATAATTGAGTCTATTCTCTCTAATGCTTATACAAATGGCTCACCAGAATTATAGAGTTCTGCTCTGTACAGCAAGTCCTGAATGGCTGTAACCTGAACATTTTAAAGCAGGTGTAGCCAAATGCCCAAACTGGCCATTTAACACCAGACTCCCCTTTGATGCCTAGTTTGACAGTTACATAATGTCATATTTTCTTTCCCACTCCAGCTGGCAAGAATGTAAGACAAAATTTTTCTCTTTAAAGCTTAATCACAGCAGCAATGCTTATCTTTACATTTAAAATAACAAGTACAAAGTACAACATTCAGATGATGGATATCCCAAAAGTCCAGATATCACCACTACGCAATATATTCACGTAACAAAATTGTACTTCTACCCCTTAAATGTATACCAATAAAAAATTAAAATATTTACTGCTTCTACTTTGCTTGACTTGGGCTTCCTCCTTTTATATACTATTTTATATACTAATTGTAGATAAACCTTATTTTGAGAAAGGTCTCAAAGCTTTTCAGGAAGAAAGACATGGTCTAAACAAATTTCAAGAGAACAAAGTATAATGGGTGAGGAAAGTGATCAAAAATTGGCAAATGTCTAATGCTTGTCTCCAGTTCTTCTGCCCTGGGAATAAAGACCTGTCTGTACAAAGGCTTCATGACAGCTGAAGGAACAAAATGCTCTCCTGAAAGAAAAGAGCGAGAGTTGCACCGTCTTCCCTCCACCCCTGCTCTGCAATGAAACAATGCCTCCCAAAGGAGCTGGCAGCTGGCCCTTGGCAGGTGGTAGAAACAGCATTGCAGCTTGCACAAAAGGAGAAAACCCAAACTTTCAGCTTTGGGGAGCAGCACGATGATTCTGCCCACTACCTCTTAAAAGAGGGCAGACTGCCACGTCGACCAGCCAAACTGAGCTACTGAATGCCACAGGCTTCTCCCCTTCAGCAATTCCCATTTTTGTTCCTATTGCCTCGAGGCTGATGGCAGCAGTAGCGAGGGGAGGCTGATGGTACCGACACGCAGCTCCTGACCCTGTCCCCTCGGCTTCTTGTTCATTCTAAGTGTGTTTACTCACCTTTTGTTGATGTGCCTGCAGTGACTGCTGATGTGCCAGGAGGGCACAGGCAGAACAGCCACGAAAGGTAGGATGGAAGGTCAAGGTCTGCAAAAGAAAAGCTGGTGATGTGCATCCTCCACATAGAGGGCCTGGGGAGGAACTGGGTTAAAACTAGACTTGGATTGATTATGGGGTTGCTGTTTTTTTGATGTTTATTTTTGACTCTTTGGTAGGAAATGAATAAATAGAACAGTTTTGATGGAACAAGAACATATTTTACCCTTTTCTCCTGTTCTCTCATCTACCCAGCTACCTCCCTACCTGAAGATGGCAAAATCAGTGATGACGTGAAGGTCACAACGCTGAATTTATACAGGTCATTACTATAGTAACATATTCCTATATTTCTTTCATTATTATAATGCATGTATTGATTACCTCCTATATGAAAAAGTGAAACAAGTATGATATTTGCAGCCAGAAAGACCTAGCTTGCCATCTACTAGCTTGGAAAGTTTGGACAATTTCCTTGACCTGCCTGAGCCTGAATAAATGCATGTGAAGAATAGAGATGATAATGCATACCTCATAGGGTTTCTATAATAATTAAATGGAGCTAACCTATGCAGGTTACCTGGTAGAATACATAATCACCATTCAGTAAGTGAATACTATTATCATCGGGATAATGGCCATGAGAGATGCATTCATTTTAGAAAGAATTGCATCTGTTATTGGAAAGTTTGTGGCCTGATGACACTAAATATATAATATTCTTAAGATTTCAAAATGTTTAATTGTCTTTTCTGGAACCATAATGGTGATCAGGGTCACTGAAGTTGTGACTGAATTAAAAAGTTGTGACTTGGATTAAAAAGCCTAAGATTTCAAGAGGCTGTTCACCCTTGTCAGCTGCAGGGGCAGATTAGCACCAGGAATCCTTGGGAGAGAATAAAGACGGTAGATTTCTAGGCCTGCTATTGTGGCATAGTAGAAAAGTAAGAGAGAGGGCTAAACAGTTCCTGTCTTAGCATTTTGCTAAGCTCTGTGACAAATCACAGAAAATAATAAAACAGTTACTGTTTATTCACCTATTCAGTGCCAGGCACGCAAGCACATATACAATCTCACTTAATCTTACAACGATTCCATAGGGTAGGGATTTCTATCACTTCACAAATAACCCCATCTACAGTGGATAAAAATATCCTCACAGAGCTCCGGGAAGGGTCAAACGAGATGCTAGATACCAAGGTATTATTATTGGTATCACGTAAATTATTCCATGATTTACATGGAATGCTCACTGGTCACTTAGAAATTGTCTGTACTTTCCTTTTTATGGAACTGTTACTTTGCTTAGTCTTACCGCTTGAATAACTTGCACACTGTTTCTCGCAATTGCCAACATACTCTGAACCCATTTCAACTCCATAAGGATTTAACACCAACTACCTTGAAGGCATTGAAATGGGGTTGCAGTAGTAGTTCCCTGTCATGGGGTTGCAGTAGTAGTTCCCTGTCATGGGGTTTATGTTGTTTGTGGGGTACTAGAGAAGATAGCACAGAATACTGAGTATGGCTATGGGGCAAGAGAAACATAAGCAGTTCTAATGGATTTTGGAGGAAGGAATATGCACCTTTAGTCTGGGGTATCTGGGAGGGAGGAGAAGGATCAGGCATCACAGAAGTCTTCCTAAGGAGGTGGTATTTGGGGATGGACCTTGAAAAATGAGCATGAGGTTTTAAATGAATTTTTTTTACCCAATTATTAAATCGACACACACACATTATTGAAAATACATAAAAGAAAACTAAAAACAAATTCACCACATGCCAATGAATCAAGGACATTATTATTATACTTTGGGGTATATTCTTACAGTAGTTTTCTCTGTACTGAAGTACATAAGTACATATATATTCATAAGTATAATTAGGAAAATATATAACACATAGTTTTATATCCTTTTTCTTGAAATTTTAGGTATTTTCTGTTTGTAAAGACTTTTCATAAATATGATTTTAATAATTACATTGTAATGTCCCAAAGAACACATATGCCAAACATATATATAACAAATGTCCACGTTTTAAAATACTCTGATTTACCATTTATAGCTCTTGTAAATGATCCAGTGATATGTTTAGCAGAAACAATAAGGCTGTACACCAATTATCTGATCTGGGACATTCACAAGTAGGTTGAAAGTATCAAAAATTTGTTGATGGCTAGCATTTCCCCTCTTCAATTATTCCTGCCTATTAAACTTCATAAATCATTTCACTCTCATTTTCATAATCTTTCAATGAATTTTAGTTGCTTAGGACATAAAACCCTAATTCCTTTCCTATCCTGTAGGCTCTCCAAACCCAACCCAATATAAATAAATTATTGTTTCCCACTACTGCCTTCCTCTGCAAAGATGCAGCCCGTCCTTTCACTGTCTTACTGTCTTTTCCCTATTTTGAGCTCCTTAGCCTTATTAAGACCCTCTGTCCCTTGACCTTTGCCTTTTCTCTGAATCTGTCAGTTTCCTCTTAGCTTCACTTCCTACCCTCTCTGGTTTAAGCCTTGTCAGAGCCAATTTTCTGTGATGCTATAGCTTACGTGTCAAGGGTCCCTACTTCCACAGGCACCTTAGAAGGTTCAGTGCCTGATTTTGCATTTGTAATTTCATATTTTTTTTTTCTTAAAGAGGAGCCTCAAATTGTATAAACTTTAGACCCCACAAAACCTGAATCCTATGGTGGACACTGCATCACTGAAGCTTCCCCATCTCTGAGTAATTTTATTTTATTTTATTTGCTCTAAAACTTTTTACGTTCTACATTCTAGAATTTAACATATGGAGTTATAATTGTTTGTATGATCATAAGTTCCTTGAGGGTAGGAACTGTGTCTTATTTACATTTATGCCCATAATAAATGCACATTTGTGGAATCCCTTGCTAACCTGTGCTATCTTGCATCAAGCTTCTCCTTTCCAATATTACTACTACTACTAACTATAAAGGTTTTAGAAAGCATACTGTGTGAGATTATATTTTCCAAAAATGGCTACAGTATTATTTCCAGCGCTACATGTTCTTTTACATCGTTGACACTCCCCTTTCAGAGCTGAAGTCAATTTCCTCTCCTGGTGAATCTGCATAGACTCCAACCAATGGAATATGGGGAAGTGATATTAGGTGACTTCTAAGGCTAGGTCATAAAATAGGATGCAGCTCCTCTGAATATTTCCCTTTGGAATCCAGTCATCAGTTGTGAGGAAGTATAGAGCCATGTAGAGAGGCCACATGGAGGTGGTCCAGCTGACAGCTCTAGCTAGGGTCCAGCCAGCATCAGTCACCAGACACGGGAGTGAGGGAGCCTCCTCATGATTCCACCCCGTAGACTTTAAGCTGCCCCAGCTGATGTCATGTGGAACAGAGACAGCTGTCCCTACTCAGCCCTGCCCAAATTGCTGCTAGAGAGCAAAATAAATGTTGTTTTAAGCCACTAAATTCTGAGGTCATTTGTTTCACAGCAATGAATAACCAGGCTGTGTGCTGAAAGCATAACATGTATTATCTTCTTAAGGAAACTGAGACCCAGAAAACATAAATAACTTGTCCAAGCTCACCCCCTCTCCACCTAGCCAATTTTGCCTACATTCAGGCCATATCTCCTCTACCACGTTTTTTGGCTTGTTTAAATGCACAGAAATCCCCTTTGTTTAACTCTAATAGCCAATAGTCAATGTTCTTGACATCTGTATCTCTTCCCAACAGCCCTGCGATGTAGACTTTCACATTTCTTGTTTTACAGATGAAGAAACAGACAAACAAAGAGGTTGGAAGCTTGTTTAAGGAAGCAGTAAGTGGCAGACATCTGTCTTCATATCTCATCATTTAAGTTTAAACTATTCCTTCCCTTCATTGACTTCCTAAAGTCCTTATTAGGATCACTTATTTAGACTTATTTAATGCAACATTTGTCTTTTTTGATTATCTGCTTTGTACACTGGATTGTACACTCTTGGGCAATGTCATACATTTCTTTCAGATCCTTCTTAGCACTCTGCGCAACGCTAGGCACAAAATGGGTATTCGCCAATCGAGTAAATGTAAATAGTTATATTCAGCATCCACAAAAAGTAGTTTTACAGTTACATGAAGAAAAAAACAAAACACATAGAAACACACAAGTAAACCTTGCAACTAAATTAGTAAGGGCTTTAGGCAAGTCTTAGTGATTTTCGTTTTTTCTACCTAAAAATATATTTTCTCCTTTTTAAAAAAAAATGTTTAAGTCTATCACAAGCATAAATATTTGGTTGTATCTTTTTATAGTAGTTTATTTTTTTTGAAAAAAATCTGGCTTTCTTGTCAGGCTGGGTTTTTTAGTGTTAGAATCTTTTTTTGTTTTGTTTTGTTTTTTTTGTTTTGTTTTGTTTTTGCAGATGAGATATTTAAAGACCTCATATTGATCTCACTTATTGCTGCAGGCTCCAACTTCAAATTGAAACTTGATCAATATGGCTTTGAGGCAGTCTGGAACATTAAATAAGACCTTGTTAGACTGAAAGTTTTTATTTTGTTTTACTTAGTTTGGAGAGGCGGGAACAGTAAAGATGCGGGGAGAGATGGGTGTACACCTCAGTCTGTTGCTGGAAGTGAGTCTTGATTTTATTTCCTGTAGTATCCTCTGTGCAGTAATCCTAGCTGAGTGGTGACAAGTTGGGTGGCACCATTATAACTATTGCATATGCTCACAGCAGTCTCATTTTCCCATGTCTAGGTTATATCATTTTTCTGTTTGTTTCTGAGATGGAGTCTCGCTCTGTCACCCAGGCTGGAGTGCAGCGGCATGGTCTCAGCTCACTGCAACCTTCGCCTCCCGGGTTCAAGCAATTCTCTTGCCTCAACCTCCTGAATAGCTGGGATTACCAGTGCGTGCCACCATGCCCGGCTAATTTTGGTAGTGTTAGGAGAGACGGGGCTTCACCATGTTGATCAGGCTGGTCTCGAACTCCTGATCTTGTGATCTACCTGCCTCGGCCTCCCAAAGTGCTGGGATTACAGATGTGAACCACCACACCCGGCAGGTTATGTTTTTTAAACATCCTCTTCAAAGCTGTTGAGAAATGTAGAGCAAAGGAATGACATTTTGAGGGCCCCATCCAAGAACTAACAAGATGGGTCTTTAATTCACCATCAACGTCCATTTACTGAGCACCTACTATGAGCCAGGCAAGGGGATATCAAAATGGAAAACACAGTGTCACTGATCTCAAAGAACTTATAGCTTTGCCTACCATTTCAAGGCAATATTCCCTGTGAAAGATATGAGAGTGAAAAGAACTGTCAAAATGTAATCCCATCTGACATGACTGTTCTCATAGCAACGCTACCTTATAGTTCTGTTGAATATGGGTCTTATAGCATTTTGAATTAATAACCAGTTTCTCAATATAAACTGCTTAATGTGGGAGATCCTTACTGTCTGCATGTCCCATAAGCTTAACACTAATTTTGAGGCATAATGTTGGCAACTTGTGTTTACAAAAGGGGTTAGGGAATAAAAATGTCAGTATTGAGATGGGAAAGCAAAGACTCCTCATTTTACAGAGGAGGAAATGGAGCCCCTGGCAAATGAATCATTTAACTCCACCAGGGTCCATAGATCATGTAAACACATTCACTTATCCAGCATTTATAAATGAGGGTGATTTCCTTGGCAGGCACAGTGGCATTGTGAATACATGATAAATAAAATACAGCTGCTGCCTTCAAGGAATTTAAGTTAGAAATTACATCAATGTATAAAGAAGAAAATAACAATAGCTTGTTATTCTACTGTCTTCTTAGTTCGAGCCTATTTTAACGTTATTAATTATAGATCTATAGAGTCAACTTTAGGCTCTGTAAAGCTTTGAGATTTAACTTCAACTTTGAGAATAGCACTGCTCCTGTTTCCTATTGGTCTGCTTTTGCCAAGTATGTTTTCTATTACCCTTTAATTCTATCTTTTTTAAACAGCTGAATTTGTGATTTTATCCCAATTTGCAGTTATTCATCTTCTAACAGAAATTTATTCCATCTACATTTATTTTCTCTAGCTATGCTTGTCTTCTGTCACCTTGTTTCAATTTTTGCTTTTTATGCTTTATGTCATTTGACAGACGGACTTTGGGTTTTTTTCTCCTTTTTTAATTTAAGTGGTTGTGATGATATAAAGTCTGTTTTCTCTCTATTAGTACTTACCTTTACATTGTTCCAGAATGTATTTGAATTAACTTCTGTATCTAATTAACAATGTCAAGAATGAAATGTAAAAATACATCATATTTTATAGAAAGTTAAGAGGATGAAAATTAATCTCTGAATTTTCTTTAAAAACACTTAAATTTAGTTTACCACAGTAGTTCTCCACTAGGGGCCATTTTGCCCTCCACCCCCCAGGGGACATTTGGCAATGTCTGGAGACATTTTTGGTTGCCACAGCTGAGGAGAGGAAGTGCTGCTGCATCGCGTGGGTAGAGGCCAGGGATGCTGCTAAACATCTCGCAATACTCAGGATAGCTTCCTACAATAAAGAATTGTCTGGCACAATGTTCCAGTAGTGCCAAGGTTGAGAAACCCTGGTTTACACTTTTGCCTCATTACGTGTGCTAGGTAAATTGACCACCACAGATATTTTTTCCCCTATTTTCAAAATTGAAAACAGAAAGAAAAGGAATTGCATGTATATATTATCACTCTTCTTGTTCTCTCTTATGTATCTTAATTTGTTCTATTTAAAAATCAATGAGCCCCTCTGATGAAATATCTGTTATTTATTGACTTTTGTCCATACCCCTCTCAGGCATGTTGCAGGGGAGTCGAAACATTATCCAAAGTTGGCACATATAAGGGCACTATTCCCATCACACATTGAGGCTAATTCAAACGAAAGCACAGACGGCATCAGGAGATTCCCAGTCTCTGTCCTGAGTCCCAGCACTTCCCTGCTTGCCTGCGTCTCTGATTCAGAGGGACTCTGAACCTCACCTGGGGGTCAACCCTAACTTCCGAAGGATGTGTGCGTGCACACGCCAGGGTTGTTGCTGTGGGGCTCTGAGAATCTCCCTAGGCAGAGCTGTTCAGGCTGTGCAATAATACACTGACTTATTTTTCATGCAAGCACAGAGTAAATATAATACAGAAGTTTACAGCCAGGTTGTTATTAAATTATTTTCATTTGACATATTTTTTCAGTAACTGTTACTAGTAATCATTATTTAATTAACTGTGTTTTAGTACAGCAATTCTCAACCATAGCTACACATTAGAATCACCTGGGGAACCACTTAAAAATACTTTTGGGGGCCTACTCTAACCAATTAAATCAGTATATCTGGGAGTAGTAACAGGGGCATGGTACTCTTACAAGCTTCCAGAGATTCCAGCATGCAGCCACATTTGAGAACAAACTGGTTTAGTGGTCGCATCACTCACCACCGAATCTTTTGCACCAAAGTTCACCTATTTTTTAAATAAATTATTTTTTAAATTCTGGTAAAATACACATAACATAAACTTCACCATCATAACCATTTTAAAATGTACAGTTCAGAGGCATTAAGTACATTCACATTGTTGTGCAACCGGTACCACCCTCCATATCCTGTTCGTCTTGTAAAACTGGAACCTCTGTACCCATTAAACTCTAGCTCCCCATTTCCCCTGCCCCATCCCCAGCCCCTGGCGGCCACCATTCTACTTTTTGCTTCTACGAATTTGACTACTCTAGGTACCTCATATAAGTGGTATATATAAAACACGCCACTGAAATTTTATTTAGCCTTAAATAGGAAGGAAATTCTGTTTCGTGCTACAATGTGTATGAACCTTTACGACAGTATGCTAAGTGAAATACGTCAGTAACAAAAGTACAAAGCATCTCCACTCTTAACTTCTCATTTTCAATTTTTCCCTTGTTAACTCTCTTCTGATTCTGATAGCACATGAAGTTAGTATCGTTGCTTGTCTTTGCACGAGTGAGAATTTGGTGATTGTGCTCAGTTTACTATTTATTACTGTTTATGGTCAGCACTGTCTAGACATTGCTCCTTTATCTTTCCGTGTTTGTGTATTAACCTGATTTTCTTTTCCTGCCTGTATTCTTCTGTGATACTTTCTTTGTCCTTAAAATTCCGCAATGTACAGGGCTGGGTCTGAAAGTTTATCTGTTTTAACTGGGTCTATCTAAACACCAGTGAGTTCTTTTTACATTGAGGCACAACTTTTTCTTCATCTCAGGAACATTTTCTTCTATTATTTTTTTAGTTTTGCTCCTCTCCTGTTTGGTTGGAATTCTTCTGAAATGGTTATTCTACATATATTGTAGAGGTTCCCAAGCTTGTTTACACATTAGATTCACCTGGGTAAACCTTCCTCAGCCAGGGTCATGCCCTGTCTAATTAAATCAGATGAGCACAGGCATTGGGAGTATTTAAGGCTCCTCAGCTGATTCCAATGTGCAGGCAAATTTGGGAACCACAGATGTATTACCTTCCCTGGATGTGTTGTTCATTTCGTCTTTTCTTCATCGTTTTCAGGTGTGCTCTGCTGGGCGCCACAATGTACGGTTCAGACATTTAAAGCCTGACTCGGCCCAGTTTCCTCTCCATTTGCCCCCTGGGGAAGGTAAGTGTATAACTATCTCTTTGTATTTCTTCAGCAGTCCAAATCCTAATTTACAAAAGTTTATTGTTTGGATTTCTCATTTCTATTAATACCTTCTTCAGTTTTTCCATTTCTTACCTTGGTGCCATTACTTAGACTCTGGATTTCCTTTTGTCTTATGAAACAGTGGTTCTTAAACTTGGTTACACATTGGAATCACCTGAACGTCACTTGCAGCAATTCAGATTTAATTATTCTGGGGTCCCGAATGCATTAACGATATTTAATGTTCCCCAGGCCATGTTAATGTGCAGCCGAGATTGAGAACCACTGCCTTTTATTAATCTATTATGTGTGCACGTGTGTGTGATGATGATGCCAGTGGTCTTCAAACTTTAGTGTACATCAGAATCACCTGGAGAGCTTCTTCAACCAAAGTGTGGGTTCCTCCTTCGGAGTTTCTGATTTAGAAGGTCTGAGGTAAGGCCCTGTTATTTGCATTTCTAACACCTTCACAGGTGCTGCTCTTGCTGGTCTGGAGACCCTACTTTAGGAACCACCCGACTAGGATATAGTTGGGCCAGAATCAGAGTCCCGTTAATAATAAGCTTCCCTTCTTACATGGCTTAGCTCTGCGTCCCTGCCCATAGCTCATCTTGAGTTGCAATTCCCACGTGTTGGGGGAGGGGCCTGGAGGGCAATGATTGAGTCCTGGAGGCAGACTTCCCCCTTGCTGTTCTCCCGATAGTTAGTGAGTTCTCACGAGATCTTGTTGCTTGAAAGCGTGTGGCACTTCCACACTTGGTCACTCGCTCCCGTTGCAGCGTGGTGAGACGTGCTGCCTTTTCCTTCCGCCGTGATTGTAAGTTTCCTGAGGCCTTCCAGTCATGATTCCTGTGAAGCCTGCAGAACTGTGAGTCAATCAAATCTCTTTTCTTTATAAAACTGTTTTCTTTTTATTTCTTCTAAAAAATGGGATGCATGTGCAGAACGTGCAGGTTTGTTTCATAGGTACACGTGTGCCATCGTGGTTTGCCGCATCTATTGACCTGTCCTCTAAGTTCCCTCCCCTCACCCCCAACCCCCAACAGGCCCTGGTGTGTATTGTGCCCCTCTCTGTGTCCATGTGTTCTCAATTAAACCTCTTTTTATAAAGTCTCAGGCAGTTCTTCATAGCAGTGTGAGAATGGACTAATATACCTTCCCACCTATGATATATTGGATTCATTAAAATGTGGCACTTATTACATATTTTATATGCGTTTATATAATTAGAGGTATTGATACTAAACATCGTAAGAACTCAGATAACTCTGGGTCTTCTCGAGTGCTGTTTGGCAAGTACTTCATAAGGCAAGGTGTAAAAAATAATGGAGTATCAAGTGTCAAATGGAATGTGTTGGCTCCCATCACTGTTTCCGTATACCTTAAGGTTCCTAACATCTTAAACCTTCTGCAAGTCAGCAAAGTCTTTGTCTTTTGGGATGCTGGAGTTTCCTTCTGTGATAACACCATTTACTGCTTTGATTGCAGTTTCTAATTTAGCAATATTTTCACTTTCATGCAGTTTTTCCTTCTCTCTTTATGACTACCTGTTCTACTTTTATAAACACAATTTCCTGTTGAAATACATTGAGAACATAGAAAGTTGCTAGATTTTTTTCTTTCAGTAACTTTCATAGGAAGGTATTGGCTCTGATTTCTCAGTGTTTCTCGTTTTGGAAGCTGCAGAAATGCCTGTTTCTGCTGATTTTTCTTCCTGGGCTTGCCTTTTCCAAAGGAGTTTTATGCTTTTCTAGCATTGGAGTCCAACATGGGTCTTCTCAGATTCTGTGCATGTTCTATTTCCAATATTCTAGCGAAAAGAAGTTTATTTTTCTTTTTTTCCCTTTGCCAATGTGAATTTGCAGTAGCCTGGGGGTGTAGGGAGGATGCCAAATTCAGTCTGTATCAGGAGGTTGTGCCTCTGGGCTGAAAAATTAATGATTATTTATGGCAAACATATATGACCTAGGTACTACTCCATCTCTTTACCTAGTGAGGCCCACAGCATGAAAGATGGATCGGGATCACACAGCTGTGGTTTACCTCCTTGGGATGGCCATTGGGAGTTTTTATGCTTGCAAGGTCAGTGGTGGGAGTCACATTCCTACCTGTCCTTCAGCCTGCCCTCACCTCCAGCCCTCATCCTTCCCTAGTGGATGTGTTCATCTTATTTCCTAGGTGAGCTGTTTCTTCCCAGATGGGGAAGTTTAGGACTAGATCAGTGGTCTCCAAACATTTTAAATGAAGACCAAGATAGTAAGTATTTTAAGTATTTCAGGAGATAGCTCTGTCAAAACTACTCACATCTGATGTTTTAGAGAGAAAGAATTTGTAAACAAACAAACAAATGGGCATGGTTATACTGCAATGAAATTTACTTAAAATTTACCCCGAAAAACAGCCTTCCTTACACGTCACCCACCCAAGTGCTATCAACCAAAAAGTCTTCAGAGTTTTTGATGTCCTCTTTTCTCAGTTTGTAATTTTATACAGGATTTTCCTCATTTTCATATTATATTTGTCACTTCAGAGATTATAATGGGAGTCAGACACATATCCTAAAATTGGCACCTTTTCAGGAATCCCAAGTGTGTGTGTGTGTGTATGTGTTTAATGTTCAGTATCACATTTAACAAGATGTTTAATGTTAATTTCACACAAATATCCCGACTAAAAAAATAAAGCACAATATCTGAAGCCTAGTTTTTAATTTTATTTCAAAAAATTCTCTTCTATTCTTATTTAATAACACAGAACTACTCTTCTCCAGACGTAACTAGGTTTATGTGATGCCTGAATTTCACGGGTTGACTCCACTTTTTTTTCATTGCTGCAAAAAAGATTTTTATGATTAGAGAAAAATAACTTTCTTCTCAGATTCTGTAACTTAGAAAATACCAGCACTTGAGTCCCATTCAAGGAATAGTGAATACTCAAAAATCTCCCTCTCAAGGTCATATTTTTATTTATTTTTTGGTTTTTAAGTTTGTACAATTTTTATTGTTTACAGTTTTTTAAATTACACTTTAAGTTCTGGGGTACACGTACAGAATGTGCAGGTTTGTTGCATAGGTATACATGTGCCATGGTGGTTTGCTGCTCCCATCAACCTGTCATCTACATTAGGTATTTCTACTAATGCTGTCCTTCCCCTAGCCCCCGACCCCCAACAGGCTGGTGTGTGATGTTCCCCTCTCTGTGTCCATGTGTTCTCATTGTTCACCTCCCATGTATGAGTGAGAACATACAGTGTTTGGTTTTCTGTTCCTGTGTTAGTTTGCTGACAAGGATGGTTTCCAGCTTCATCCATGTCCCTGCAAAGGACATGAACTCATCCTTTTTTATGGCTGCATAGTAGTCCATGGTGTGTATGTGCCATGTTTTCTTTATCCAGTCTATCACTGGTGGGCATTTGGGTTGGCTCCAAGTCTTTGCTATTGTGAATAGTGCTGCAATAAACATATGTGTGCATGTGTCTTTATAGTAGAATGATTTATAATCCTTTGGGTATATACCCAGTAATGGGATTGCTGGGTCAAATGGTATTTGTGGCTCTAGATCCTCGAGGAATTGCCACACTGTCTTCCACAATGGTTGAACTAATTTACACTCCCATGAACAGTGTAAAAACATTCCTATTTATCCACATCCTCTCCAGCATCTGTTGTTTTCTGACCTTTTAATGATTGCCATTTTAACTGGAGTGAGATGGTATCTCATTGTGGTTTTGATTTGCATTTCTCTAATGACCAGTGATGATGAGTATTTTTGCATGTTTGTTGGCTACATAAATGTCTTCTTTTGAGAAGTGTCCATTCATATCCTTTGCCCACTTTTTGATGGGGTTGTTTTTTTCTTGTAAATTTAAGTTCTTTGTAGATTTTGGATATTAGCCCTTTGTCAGATAGATAGATTGCAAATTTTTTCCCCCATTCTGTAGGTTGCCTGTTCACTCTGATGTAGTTTCTCTTGCTGTGCAGAAGTTCTTTAATTAAATCCCATTTGTCTATTCTGGCTTTTGTGGCCATTTCTTTTGGTGTTTTAGTCATGAAGTCTTTGCCCATGCCTATGTCCTGAATGGTATTGCCTAGGTTTTCTTCTAGGGTTTTTATGATTTTAGGTCTACCATTTAAGTCTTTAATCCATCTTGAGTTAATTTTTGTATAAGGTGTAAGGAAGGGATCCAGTTTCAGCTTTCTGCATATGGCTAGCCAGTTTTCCCAACACCATTTATGAAGTAGGGAATCCTTTCCCCATTTCTTGTTTTTGTCAGGTTTGTCAAAGATCACATGGTTGTAGATGTGTGGTGTTATTTCTGAGGCCTCTGTTCTGTTCCATTGGTCTATATCTCTGTTTTTGTACCAGTACCATGCTGTTTTGTTACTACGACCTTTGTCTATGGCCATACCACCCTGAACATGCCAGATCTCATCTACAGTCATATTTTAAATTCTGAACACATGAAAATATGTGAGATGCTACTTGGCTGGAAGTTTAAGTAGTAAATATAAAATAGTTGCTCTGCTCTAGATGACATAGGTGTTTCAGAGGTATAAATTATAGTATCTGGCTTCTAGGAATTAATCGTGGAATTAAAGGGGGGCAGCCCAATTGATTGGTTCATTTATTTTAAAAACATCTATTTATTGAGTGTTATTATGTGTAAGATCCTGTTCTAGGCACTCCAAACACAAAAACTAAGACATGGTTTTTCTGATGATGTTTACAGTCGATCAGGGAATACAGATATGCAAACTAATAATTGCAATAGAGAGTGATAAGTGCTAAAACGAACAGGCCACAAAGTGTGACTCAACCCTGCTGTGGGCAAGAAAATTCAGCACAGGCTTCCTAGGAGTTGATTGAGTTGAGCTGGTTGAGTTTAAAATTGACCAGGATTTTCTATGCAGATAGGGAGTCAGTGGCAGAATGTGGAAAGTCACAGAACAGTGAAATTACAGGGGTCCTTGGGGAACCTTATATAGGTGTATTACTTGCAATTCTACACTTAATTTTTGCATTTTTAACTACTCTCAACCAACACTAAAGGCCCTGACATGGAGTAATTGTAAATTTTGCTGAGATGCAGTTTTGAATTACCGGTTCAGAGGGGTTATATTTAATCACTGCCTCTTCAGCACCTAGGACAGTACCCAACATGTAACAGACATAAATACTATGTTCAATCAAGGATCCTTTAGTGGATGAATACAGCCAAGCTCTCAATATGGTTTCAATATTCTGTATACAAACTAGAAGCTCTTGTGAAGTGATAATTTGATACTATTATTCCTTTGAGGAAAAAAATGGCACAAAAATAGCACACTACTAGTCTTGGTGATGAAAGTAAAGATGGCTAAGAAACTCTGCCTGTAGCACCCCTGTCTCATTAAATATTACTAAAGTTTTGAGCAAAAACTGCCTCTATTTATCTCACAGTCCTTTACCCCCCCCCCCCACACACACACATCTAGTCTGTCACAACATCCTTTGACTCTCTTTGAAATATATTCTGAATCTAACAATTGTCTTCACTTCCATCATTGCCACCACAACCTAAGTCACTATTATGGTATGACTGTGTAGTCACAGATAAGTCATAGATGACTTGATGTGGCCACTTTCTCCACATTCACTCTGTTGCTTTTTACCAGTAAGCCCTAGCGATCTTTTCTCTACCAGCAGTTAATGACCTTCTAAAAGATCAGTCAACTCCCTGCTCAAACCCTCCAATGGATCCCCAGTATAAAATACAAAGCCTTCAGCATAGCCTACAAGCTCCTATAAGGCCAGGCTTCACTTCTCTCTGATCCCATTTCCCCCACTCTCCCTCTTGCCCAAGGTCTCAGCTATTCTAGACTCCCCGTCATTTCTCAGACTTATCAGGCACATCCCTCTCCTAAGGTTTTTGAACTCATTTTTGCCTATGCTAAGATTCTTCCCTTACTTATTTCTGGCCTTTGCTCTAAAGCCACCTTGTTGGAGAGGCTGTAAGGAATGTCCATGTAAGTGAGGACTCCTCTCATCCTAAGACATCTTTATATGTTTATTTGTTTACTTTTAAAAAAACTTTTATTTTAGGGCAGGTTTGTTAGATAGGTAAACTGCATCACAGGAGTATGGTGCACAAATAATTTCATCACACAGATAATCATAGTACCCAATAAGTAGTTTTTCTGATCCTTTCCCTTCTTCCCTCCACCCTCAAGTGGGCTTCAGTGTCTGTTGTTTTCCTCCTGGAGTCCACATGTTCTTGTTTTTTAGCTCCAACTTATATGTGAGAATGTGTGGTATTCAGTTTTCTGTTCCTGTGTTAGTTTGCTTAGAATAATGGCCTCTGGCTCCATCTATGTTGCTGCAAAGGACACGATCTCATTCTTTTTTATGACTGCATAATATTCCATAGTATATATGTACCACATTTTCTTTATCCAGTCTAACGTTGATGGGCATTTAAATTGACTCCATGTTTTTGCTATTGTGTATAGTGCTGTGGTAAACATAGCACTTTATGTCTTTACAATAAACATAGCACGTGTGTCTTTACAATAGAATGATTTATATTCCTTTGGATATATACCCAATAATGGGAATGCTGGAATGAATGGTATTTCTGTTTTAAGTTCTTTGAGGAATCGCCACACTGTCTTCCACAAAGGCTAAACTAATTTACACTCCCATTAGCAGTGTACAAATGTTCCCTTTTTCTCCACAACCTTGCCAGTGTCTGTTATTTTTTTGACTTTTTATAGCCATTCTGACTGGTGTGAGATGGCGTTTCGTTATGGTTTTTATTTGCATTTCTTTAATAATTAGTGATGCTGAGCATTTTTTCATAGGCTTCTGGCAATGTGTATGTCATCTTTTGGAAACTGTTCATGTCTTTTGCCCAATTTTTAATGGGGTGGTTTGATTTTTTGCTTGTAAATGTTTTTAATGAACTATCTCTTCCCCACTAAATGTGTCATGGAATCATGGATGGTTTTGTAATAATTATTCATAACCAGAAAGATTTGATTTCATTACAGAGTATAATTTTGAATTTGCAGATGGCCGTGACCTACAATGGGAATGACCCTCTGCTCTACAAGAAAGCAAGAAGGTGGTCTGCAGAGCTGTTTTAGGAGGGGGCTGTGCAGTTTATCCTGAGGCAACTCACATAGAGTTTAGCTGAGATACTGTTGAGCCTAGATATAATTTTTAAGGATACACTTGATTTACACTTTTTTCTGTAAGTCTATGATAAATAATAATGGCTAAGATGTGTATATCTCCTGTACAACAACCTTACGAAGTACCTGTTCCATTATTATCTTTTTTGTAGATAAAGAGATGGGTACAGAGAGCTTTAGCTACTTGCCTGAAGTCTCACATTAAGCAATAAGCCAAAATGGAGTTTCAGCTGTGTCAGTGGCTGGTGTTTCCACTGTGTCAGTGCAGCAAGCTCAATGTCTTCCTGCCTGGTCACCCTGCTGCTCTGCCTGTGGTGAACAGGAAACAAGGGATGCTTCTGTGATATGTGCTCCTGTCACATTCTCCAACCATATTTAGTGTCTTGGTTGTACTAAGTACTGCTGTGACATGATATTAAGAGAAGTGCCTTAGTTTCCTTGAAAATATACACGCCACTGTTTTAGGAGTATGTGGAGCAGACTGAGGAATATAAGAAAATGTGTTCATTTGTCATACAAATCAGCCTTAAGTGGGGCAAAATGATTGAAGACCTCTCCCTGAGTAAATGATTTTGTAGATTATTGATTTGGGCAGCAGTTTATTTAAACATTAAAACCTTAAATGAATTAACTTAGCCTGAAGAAAAATGTGTCAAATGTAGTACTTGCTATAGCTAGTTTTTCAGCCTCTGAGGACTTTGTAAAGTGTCCAGATGTATTTATTTTTAAAAAATTATCAAGGAAATAAAGGATGAATTGAAAAAGGATAGTGGGATTTGTCTTCAGAAACTATAATCTCTTTGAAAACAAAACTTTGGGAAAGTTTTTTTTTTTTTTTTTTCAGAAGCATTTTCTGCCTTTAGGTTAGTCTTGAAACATTAGAAGTTGTCTGTTATTCAAATTCTGAAAAATGCAAAATGGTTCTCCCTCCCTTCCTGTTGCCTGTATCTCCTTCATCTTTCTTTATACAATTGGTATATGGAGTTAGTATTCCCATCAAAAGAGTAGGAAGAGATGGGAACATTAGAGTAATAATACGCCAGTTTATTCTGGCATATGATAGTTCTTGCCTTTGGTGTCACCAGTTAACAATAATAAAAATGTTACTCATGTAATTTGTGTATAGTTCCCAGGGTACAGTCACACTTACTTCTTTTTAACGGCAACACTATTGACTTTCTAATTGTCTTGTATGGGTTAACCTTGGCTCTATAACTAGTAGGCAAACTTTGGGAGAACAGGGCCCCGTGCAATGTGGAGGTTGAGGAAGGTGGATTCCTGATTCCATTTACCATGGCTGTGTGATTTGAACAAGTTATTCTTGTCAGAGTTAGGAGAACTAGAAAACTAATTCTCAGTTTCCTCATCTGTCAAATGGGAATAATAATGGAACCTGGGAGTAACAAAAGAGCTAACATTTATAAAATTGTCAGTACAATGCCTCACATTTTTTCTTTGCTTTTGTGTTTATCAGAAGTCTAATTCTTCAATAAATTATTGTGTTAATCTTTATGTATTAACTAAGTTGCTCTAGAAATAGCATCACTTGAAGAGAATCACTTTCAGAATTCCCAATACTTAATTTCCCAAGAAATTAAATGAATGAGAAAAGTAGAAAGAAGGAAAATACAAAATTGATTAAAAACATAAGGTTGATTATCTCATGATGATTATTGCAAGGCTCCAGTGAGCATATTTAAATGAAAGGCTCCTTGCATACATTTTACCATCTTAATCCAGACGAGATCCTTGCTAAGAATGAAAATACAAAGCAAAAACAACTAAGTTGAAAAGACTGAATTACCAAGTATGTACATAATGTGTTTCAGCGTGTGAGGAGCAGGAGTCCCATGTTATATTTTAAGACTTAGACATTTTCGTGGGTGGGGATAGATTAGAATCATTTGAGTAAAATACAAAACCATTCCATGTATTTATTTATTATTTATTATTTTTTGACGAAGTCTTGGTCTGTCATTCAGGCTGGAGTGCGTGGCGCGAACTTGGCTCACTGCAACCTCTGCCTCCCATATTCAAGCAATTCTCCTGTCTCAGCCTCCCGAGTAACTGGAGCTACAGGCGTGCACCACCATACCCAGCTAGCGGTTTTTTTTGTAGTTTTTAGCAGAGACGGGGTTTCGCCGTGTTAGCCAGGATGGTCTCCATCTCCTGACCTCGTGATCCGCCTGCCTCGGCCACCCAAAGTGCTGGAATTCCAGGCGTGAGCTGCCGCGCCTGGCCTCATTTCTTACCCACAGTAACCAGCCTTAGTCCCTGCAAGTGAAGGCTTTTGTCCCTCAGTCTCTAAATCAGAAGCTCTGACTGACATCTCTTTCCCATTTCAGAATTTTTTCCTGAACATCTTCCTTAAGTATGAATTACCACTAGACATCCTCTACCCCAAAATAGGCCCTTAAAAATTATATCAAAAAATAAACAGCAAAAGAAATGAAATATCTTGATGTTTTAAAACAATGGTATTGGGTCAAAATGAAATTGGGTGAAATATGAATAAAGTCTGTTTTAGTTGATACCATCTGATGGTAGTTTGGACAAATGTGTCATGGTTATATGTAAACATTAGGGGGAACAGTGTAAACATTACACAGGAACCGTTTACACTATCTTTGTAACTTTCCTTTTCTAAAATCATGTCAAATGAACATTTATTTTAAAAAAATGAAATTTGAGGCCAAACGTGGTGGCTCATGTCTGTAATCCCAGCACTTTGGGAGGCTGAGGCGAGTGGATCACGAGGTCAGGAAATCGAGACCATCCTGGCTAACATGGTGAAACCCCGTCTCTACTAAAAGGTAGAAAAAATTAGGCAGGTGTGGTGGCGAGCGCCTGTAGTCCCAGCTACTCAGGAGGCTGAGGCAGGAGAATGGCGTGAACCCGGGAGGCGGAGCTTGTAGTGAGCTGAGATGGCGCCACTGCACTCCAGCCTTGGTGAAAGAGTGAGACTCCATCTCAAAAAAAAAAAAAAAAATTGAGGCATGTTGGCTCACACCTATAATTCTAGGATGCTAAGGGGGAAAGACTGCTTGAGGCCAAGAGTTTGAGACCAGCGTGTACAACATAGCAAGACCTTGACCTTGTGTCTACTAAAAATAAAATTTTAAAAAAGCCAGATGCAGCAACACAGGGCTGTGGTGTCAGCCACTTGGGAGGGTGAGGTGGGAGGATCCCTTGAGCCCAGTAGTTCAGTGCTGCAATGAGCTGTGATTACACCATTGCACTCCAGCCTAGGTGACAGAGTGAGACCCTGTCTCAAAGAGAAAAATAAATAATGATAAATGAAAATTGAAAAAATCTATTTCGTTTGTTTTATATAGAAAGAAACTGACTTCCAGAAAAGGGAAGTGACCACAAACCTGTTTTCCCGACCCCCTCTGGTGATATATTTGAAAATATACTTAGAGACTTAGAGATTCACCTATGGACTCTTTTATAAAAGAAAATATGAGATTTTGAATTTTTGTCCTATTATTTCCCCACAGACCTTGTTAAAATCTATCATGTGGGCCTGAAGAGGTGGATACACCAGAGTTGGGTATGAGGCTGAGAAGTGGGGTCTGTAACCTAAAACCATCCTGTCTACATCAGCCCAATTCTACAGTGCCATCATATTACAGTGCAGGGCCTGGAATTGGGGGTGATGTCGAATTAGAGGTCATTCTTGAAGATAAGTGCAGGTGCGGGGGCTCAGGAGAGCAGACTCTTCAAAAGGAGTGCCAGCACTTTGGCCCAAAGCAATGTTTCAACCCTAGGGAGTACACCTTGGCTGTTCGCTCCCTGGTTTTGGAACTCAGATTGGCAAAGAAGCCGATCTCTGGCATTTGTCGGGCTGGGACTTGGATGTCTTCTGTTGGCTGTTCTAGTTCCCTACACCTGGTCATACCCCGGCCTTGAGCTCCTGCTATGCTCCCAGGTTTTGGCATCCCACCTGCTCTCTCTCGGCTTTTCCACTAATTGTTGGCTTTACCTTTTCCACCTGGCCGTGACAGCTTGCATCAGCCCTGTCCTGCAATGCTTATTGGCTCTTGCCTAGTAAATCACCATGGACAGCATGTGGTAGTGTGATAAGTCTGTCTTCTCAATGAGAATCTAAGCTCCTTTAAAAAAATGACTGTACCTCACTTACTTTCTCAAACCAACATCCATCCTAGTGTTGAGGAACACATCACCACAGATGGCCTGAAAGCTGATTTGGCACTGATGAGCCTCTCTTCCATCTTGTCCTATCACCCGTAGCTAGACATGGCCCCACCTTAGTTTGGTTCTGATAAACATCCCAGCACTGAGAAAAATGAACAGACTTGGAGTTGGGTATTACTGTTTTGGAGCTGAAGTCTGCCAGGGACTTTCCTCTTTGAGTTCCAGTTTTTTCATTTAGGAAAGGAGGTTGTTATACTAATAGCCTCGAGATTTCTGTGTAACTATACCAAACAATAGTGCATGCCATTTCTTCACATGTAATGATATTGTCATATTACATCAGAGATGAGAACTCAGTCATTGATGTCCCCCTACCTCCATTTTACAGATGAGGAAACACCTGAGGTCCCAAGAGACCAATTATACCAGTAGATTGTGGGATTAATGGATGGAACGGCATCCTCTGATTTAATCCAAGAATCTTCTAGGATAGCCTCCTCTTCTAATTTACATTAATTCAGCCTAAAGTTTTTTTGTGTTCACATTCTTGTTGTAATACCATCTGAGATCGGATACAAAGCTTTATATAGAACATGATAGAACTTTAGTTTCAAGCCTGAATACACGTAGACTGAAAGAAAATATGCCAAGATGTTAAACAGTGTCTATATTCTAGGTGATGAGATTATAGGTGTTTTAAATTCTTCTGTCACTATTTTATCATCCTTTGTATTCAATGAATTTATTACTTCAACAGATAGAAAAATGCATAGGTAGTATGCAGGAAGAATATTTTGAAAATACCTACATTTATTAGAAATAAGAAATAAAGGAGAAAGCCATTGGTATAAATTGTGGTTTTAATTCATTTATTCATCAAATGTTCACTGACCACTGAATATATAAAAATTCTAGAATCAAGTCTTTGTCAGATGTAAAAGTAGAACAGAAACAGTACTTCACCTCAATCTGGAACTTAACAGGATGTAAATGTTTAGAACATGTATAACATGTATAATTTCAGAGTCCATGCGTTAAAAACCACAGAAACTCCCACATGAGGGGCCTTGGCTTAAACAATATATAGGTCACTTTCTCTTTATTGGGAGAGGCTTCGTGAGTGAGTTGGCACTTGATTTAAGCCACGCAGGGTGAGGATGATTTTGTTTTTGGTTTTTCTTACCTTCAGTTTTCACTTGATGTTTATTGTCATTAATTTTATCTCTCTTACGTCTTATTTTCTTTAACTTTTATGTTAAGTTCAGGGGTACATGTGCAGGTTTGTTACATAGGTACATTTGTGTCATGGGTGTTTGTTGTACAGATTATTTCATCATCCAAGTATTAAAGCCTAGTACCCATTAGTTATTTTTCCGGATCCTCTCTCTCCTCCCAACTTCTATTCTGTGATAGACCTTAGCATCCGTTGTTCCCTTCTTTATGTTGATGAGTTCTCATTTTTTAGCTTCCACTTATAATTGAGAACATGTGGCATTTGGTTTTCCATTCCTGTATTAGTTTGTTAAGGATAATGGCCTCCAGCTCCATCCATGTTCCTGCAGACGACACGATCTCATTCTTTTTTAAGGCTGCATAGTATCCTATGGTATGTATGTACCACGTTTTCTTTATCCAGTCTATCATTGACAGGAATTTAGGTTGAATCTGTGTCTCTGTTATTGTGAATAGTGCTGCAATGAATATACACATGCGTGTGTCTTTATAACAGAATAATTTATATTCCTTTGTGTATAAACCCAATAATAGGATAGCTAGGTTGAATGGTATTTCTGTTATTAGTTCTTCAAGGAATTGCCCGCTGTCTTCCACAACGGCTAAACTAATTTACTCTCCCACCAACAGTTTATGAATGTTCCGTTTTCTCTGCAACCTCACCAACATATGTTGTTAACTTTTTAATAGCCATTCTGAGTGGTGTGAGATGGTATCTCATTGTGGTTTTGATTTGCATTTCAAGGGGGATTTTGATAAACCAAGAAGGCACGGGAAAGACATAGTTGTCTCCATCGATTCATTTTTTTTTTTGTTTTTTTTTGTTTTTTTTTTACTCTCCCGTAGCTAGCGATGGGAGATAGAAACTCTGTAGGCATAGAAGCTCCAAACTCCCGCTTGTGTGAAGGTGGATCTGTGGAGTAGAAAAAAAAATGAGCTTTTTGAGGAAAAGAATTTTGCTGTCTTCATCTTTGTATGCCCAGTGTACCGCTTGGACATGAAATATCTATGCGCTTGGTAAATCCTTGTTAAATGGATAAATAAATTACCAGTGAAGCCATCAGCCAAAGTGGACAAGAGTAGCAATGCATTTCTCCAAGTCCATGGAATCATTGGGATTCTTTTTCAAGGGGGAACTTAAAGTATGCCGTATGTAAATTGGTTATGCACTTACCATTTTAATGCTTATTATTTCCCAATTTGTGCATGCCAAACCTTCTGAGGTGCTCTCATTGTTCTCTGAAGGTCCTCAGTCCTAGCACTGGGAATCAGTTGCTTAACTGTAATCACTCCTCACTCAACTGTGTTCTGAGGACAGCACCTTTATCTTGCCTGTGCTGTTCCCACAAGGCCTAGTAAATGGGCTGTCCCAGCATGGGTACTATGTGAATATTTGTGGAATGAATGAATACCTGATGTCCCGTGATGACTATAAAGTGGCAGACAGCTGTTACTAAATGAGTCAACTTGACTCCAGTTGATAAATATGGATTAAGGGGTGGTTTAGGCATCTGGTCACTGCCTACAAGATCTTTTGGTGACCTAAGTTGGACCATTTCTAAGTTGTTTAAAAAGGATATCATTAGGTTAGAACAGAATATATAATGTTATTTTGGATATCAAAGTACAAATCAATAAATAAAGCTAAGTGCTGTTCAGCAGGACAGTAAGGGCCACTCAGAACTTCTCTTGTGGAATTCCAGTTATTTGAGAGAGGCTCAGTCTGATCTGGACTCAAGCAAAATCATTCTCAGAAAGTGATAAAGCAAAAAATTTCAGTACACTTCCTACCTAAGAAAAAGTATTGAAAAAAAATATTCTGAAACCAAGTTCCTTAACATTGCCCCTACCCTTTAAAAACAGTTAGCATTCCTGACTTAGACCCTCTAGTGACTCCTAGACTCAGTCTTCCCACCAGTTAACAGAGCTGAACTGTCAGTGCCCTTATCCAAAGCGAAATCATCCCTCTCTACTTGTGCTATATTCTATTCCTGCTGCTTATGCAAGAATTCTGCTCCAGGAATCTCTTCCGTTGGACAACTCCTATAAATGTGCTATTGTTTCTTCTCATCTTAAGAAAACCTTCTCTGAACCTCACTTCCCCTCCCCTGTTTCATTGTTTCCCTTGTAGAAAAATTCCTCATATGAGTTGTAAATACTCAGCATCTAAACTTCCTCTTCTTTTATCTCTCCTCAACCACCCCAATGAGGTCTTTGTCCATATACACCATCAAAACTGCACCAACACACCACTTTGAATGCCATGTAACTAAAACCAGTGGTGGATTCTTCATCTTCACCTTGCTCAGCCTCTCAGTGCATTTGGCATGATTAGTCACTGCTCCTACTTTTTTTTTCCCTAGGTTCATCAGCAAAGTTATCTCTGGTCACCCTGAGCCCCTAACCTCAGTAATACCCAGTTGCCCATATGATGAAATTACAACTCCTTACCCTGGCCTCCAAGGGCTTCTAACTTAGCATGCGAGTCTCACCTCCCACCTTTCCTCCCAACAGCTCCACTTCCTGCTGAATGACACATTACCATTATTGTTCTCTGTGCTTTTGTACGTGCTGTTCTCTTCCATCCCAGAAATATTCTTTCCATTCTCCCATCTGTTCTCCAAGGCCGTGCTTAATGCTTTGTGACCAGGATTTATATTTCTTAACAAAATAGGCATTAATGATACACTAGCCCTAATGTGCTCATGTAGCTCTTTTACACATAGAACAAGGAGCTCCAGCCAATATATGTGTTGTAGAAGATATCACAAGGAGTGAAGAATAGACGCTCTTAGGATGGGAGAAAATGAAAATGATCTGCCATAAAGGGTTAATTTGATCTCCTTAAAGCATTTCCTGACACTCTTAGCTTGAAGGATCTCCTCCTCTTCCCCACTCCCAGATCCCAGCTTCTTACAACACATTATTATCTGCACCACACAAATGGCTATATGTGTACTGGTGGCTTTTGACTATTCTCTTGAACAATTTAATCACGTATTGTCATTTCATTTCTCATATGTTTTATTTTTGCTTTTTTTGCCGTGCATCAAGGCAGGGATCAGGTCCTCAGGGTGCCTATCAGTGCTCCTGGCACAAAACAGGTACTCATCAAATATTTGCATTGACAAACAAAACACATAATTACCATGTGGTCACCGTATTGAATCATAATGAGTGGAAGAACCGCCTCTGTTTTTCAGAGTGTCATCTATGGCTCTGGAAACCCTGAGCCTGAATACCAAGGGTCCCATTTTACAACTTCTCATTGAATCGAGATTGAGTAGCTGAGCCCAGCTCCCCAGTTCCAGTTTGCTCTTCATGCTGCTGATTGGCAGCACTCCAAGGCATTTTTCAAGTGCAAGCTATGTGGATGACCCCTTGCTGTGTGCTAGCCAACGGGGTTAGTAGTGAACTCTTTCCTCTGGCTTCTATCAAAGTACAGGCCCTAATTTTGAGGAATAAAAGTATGAGAAGGGAGCAGAAAGTGGCAGTGGCAGGCCTAGGTCCCATGGACACAGGTTCAAATCTGTTTTCTTGCTGCTTAAGTATTTGACACAGGGCAATTTGCCTTAACTTATTTGAGTCTTGAGATCCTCATTTAAAATCTATGAATAAGAATTCCTGGTTCATACTACATTTATGGGGTTTGAAAATACAGCACCTAATCTGGTGCCTTACGTAGAGTAGACACCTAGTAAGTAAATGGTTGCTGATATTACTGAGTTGGAAATTTTAAAGCTTGGCCACAGTTAAGACAGTATTTCTTCCTCATGAGAACCCTGTAACTATTTTACAGGTAGATCAAAAGAGGTCTGGAAAAGTTCAGTGGCTTTCTTAATGTTACTCAGAAATGCCATGATTAAATGAGGTTGAAAATTCAAATCCTCTGTTTTCTAAACCCAAAACATTTCGATATATTGGACTTGATATAAATTTTGGTGGATGAAGCAAATTCTTTAAAGTACTTAGAGACTAAGTGGTAAAACGTTTAAAAATCTTTTGCAATAAAGAATGGTGTGTTCTTCAATTGGACCCTTGTAGTTAATCAGTTGTTTTACACAAACTCATGGACAAATATGTTTTGAGAGGGAGAGTTTAATTTTCTTTTCAGTAGCTTATTATATTAGTTTTGTCACCAACCCAACATCTAATGAACTAATGCATTTTTTATTAACTAAAATGTAAGCAATTCCTTTCTAAACAGTAGCTGAAACTTAAAAAAAAATCTGAAGCAGGTCTCCAAGGAAGCAAAGAATTGCCAGACAATTACTTTCTTCTCCCAACATATAGAAGGCAAAATATAGTCTTATTAAAATCCTGAGAATGAATTCACTTAACTCCCCACTGCAGGATGGTTTTCTGACAAGCTGTGTCTCAAAAAAGTATGTTGTACAACTAATTAAGAAATTATTTTGACAGGGTGAATGTTTTGAAGCTCTGTGTTGTACACAACCTAATATAATCTAATTTTCTTCCAGTGAAACAAAATATGTGGCTAAAAAATAAAAAAAAACATGGTCAGATAATATCAATAATAAGAGTGCCTCAATTTCAGCTGAGATGAATTCAAGAAGCAGCCAGCCAATTTGTCTAGGGAAATTTGCTCTTGGCTAAGACAGTATAAAGGTCTTACCCCTGGGCAAACCATTTATTTAAAAAGTTTAGAAAAAACATTTTTTTTTTCACTGATTGTAAGATTTTTCAGAGTTGCCATTTCTGTATGAGAGGATGCAGGTTTGGGGGTAAATCTAAATTATTTTGCTATCTATAATAAAAGGATGGAAAAATGAAAGTGTGTGTTGAGTATTTATAATTAAGTTCTAGTCTGGGCTTACTTCAAGCAAGATTATGGATAAGTTGGGGTGGCCGTAAATCCCTAATTGACAAACTGTGTGTGTGTGTGTGTGTGTGTGTGTGTGTGTAAGAGAGAGAGAGAATAGCTCCAAATGATCTAAAATCTTTATATTTCCCGTCCTCTTTGTTTCCAATTAATAGTGTTTTTTGGAGTCTAGGTGGGAAAACTTGTAATAAAACATATTTTACCAAGTAAATGCTACTTATAGCATGCCTTTTTAATACTGAAATTTTTGGCAACAATTTTCATTATATAATGAGAAATATCTTCTTGAAGTGCGTGTGCTGGGGGGTTGGGGAGGGTGATTATCCCAAATCACATCTAGCATGCAAAGAACACTTTAAAAACATTCCCATACATAAATGAAAATAGTATTTCATGTCAAAATCTAATAAGGTTCTCAATTGTAAGTACAAATTAGATGGGGATATTTTCATGTTTCACATGGAATTAGGAAGCCTGTACAGAAAGGCTGTTGGTAGGTCTTTTGCTATATTTTATAGGACATTGATTTCTAAATACCACTGAATCAAATGGAGTGCTTTTAAAAAGCACCCATTCCCTGGCCCCAGGCCAAACCAACTGAATCAGAACTTTCCTTTCTAAACCTCCTCAAAAGTTTTTAATGAAAGGCCTTAGTGATGAGAGAGAGAAAGTAGTCTAGAAGGACTCTGGGTTTCTGGCCTGGGTTACAGGATATGGCACCAAGAAAGAAGGGGAAGATGATGCATTGAGTCTTGGACATGTTGCATTTGAGATGTCTGTGGGAATCTAGGTTGAGACAGCCAATAGTTTGTTACAACTGGACTGATGAATCTGGACGTCAATGGGAGAGGTCAGACCAGAGAGACATGGATTATTGATTTGTACACTGGTTCATCATTTAAGTAGCAGACATGAGCAAGGTTTGCTGTGATGAGGGCATGGAATGAGAAAAACACTCTCTAATCCTTAATTCATAAAATATTTCCAGAACACCTAGTTTGTACCAGGCATTGGGTGTTCAAAATGAATGAGTCCCTCTCTCAATGGATTCATTGTTAAGTTGGGGAGACAAATTCATAATTGAATGTATAGGATAATATTCTAATGATGTATGGTGGCACATGTGCTGAAGGAGGCATGAACAGAATGGTCAGAAGAAGGAGATATCCTTGAAACTCTTAATATTCGAGAACAAAACAAGATAAGGCAAGAAATAAATTCTCTGAATGATCAAGATGGTTTGTCATGCTCAAGGAAGGGGGACAAAGAATTCTCAAAGCCTTTCCGCCTTTAGGATTGCCAGATTTAGTGCCGTCTTCCTCCCCCAAAAGCAAACTAACAAACCAGAATGCCCAGTTAGATTTGAATGTCAAGTAAACAATGAATAATTTGTAACATTAAGTATGTTCCATGCAATATACAAGGCATACTTATAGTAAAAGAAATCAGTTTGTCTGAAATTCAAATGTAACTGGATGTTCTGCATTTTTTCTGCTTCATGATTCAGTAATGATCCCTTGCTCTATTGTTCTTGCTATTGTTATTATTATATATCATTTCAATAGTGCTTTATGGCATTCAAATGTTTTCATAACTCTGATAGCCTTAGGCATGTAGGACCAACATACCTTCTTGCTGGAGAATGTTTGCACTCAATTGCTGTTTCTCTGTCAGTGGAATGTTCTTCAAAAACATAACTGTATTTCTCATGATATCCTTCTTTTTTTGTTCGTTCAGGGGACAAAGTATTTTCATACAACCATCTCCCATGTCCTCATAACAACCCTAAGATAGTGGTAAGGCAGAGATGACATCCATTTCCATATGTGAGACAGACACAGTAGGACTCAGTGAGTTGCTCAAGGTAACCAGCTTGTTGGTGTCAGACTGAGACCCTAACCATCTCAACTAACTCAAACTCCAGTGCTTGCTTATTGTGTTATGCTACCTCTCCAAAAAGACAAGTCCATCCTATTGACGTTAGCTTCTATATGCTCAGATTTTACTTAGTATGTAGACAGAACCTATAAATTACATTTGAATGAACTTAAAACTTGGGAACAAATGACAATAGGACAATGTAAAAGGAGGATGAACTTTGTAAAGTTCAGCTGTATTTATAGAGAAGTAATAAAATCATTGAAAACTTCCAACTATCTTGTGAACAGCTGCCATTAATGAAGCTCTGAAATATACTTTATAATTATATGTTGATCACTAGATGCAGTCTATTCTTATGACTTCCATATTTGGAATAACATTTGCATAACACAGTATATCCAGTTTGTTTCTTGGTGTCTGTAAACTTGTAAATAATTTCATGAATTAAAACAGCTCAAAAATAAACCATAGTTTATAACTGAAAACTTAATAGGGCATAGATATTTATGTAATCTGTTGCTATATATTTGCTCAGTGATGTATTCTCTGTATGTTTTATGGGACATGAATCTGATCTCTGAGAGTCTAAATTGGGGTTAGTAAATCTATCATAACAAGGATACTAGATTGTTATTATAACATAAAGCTTTTTACTTTTAAGTTTATAATGAATGTCTGTTGTTTTAAATTTGCTAAAAATAGGGACCCTGTTTAATAGGTAAAGAACCCCCTTCCTGAATCCTTCCGTTTTCTGTCACCAACCACTGCTCATCTGTCAGTTCCTTTTTCTGCTGCTTTTAGCTCATGCTCAATAAATGATACTCATATTTTCATGTTAAATGCTATGCTCTTTTTTAATTTTATTTTTTATTTTTTTGGTTTTATGGAGTGTTATGAAAAACTGCTCACTTTAAGAAATTGACAGGTCCATTAACAGAGCTTTATGTCTGGGAGTCCAAGCAGTTAGGCCTTCTGGATGTTCAGGAAGTGGAGGGTGTCAGACCAGTCACTTTTATTGCAGACTAAAATGATGGCCGCAAGGAGATGAGCTCGCATTATCACTTTATATAAATCACCCAGCTTGTCCTTCATTTCTTGCCTTCCCTTAGAAGTTGGAAAGCTCAGAGTTGTTACACTTCAAATTAAGAAAAGAATAGAAATCTTATTATCCTGGGTCCAGCCCAAAGTTCATCCATGCTAGCTGTGTCTATGGTACCAAGGAACAGATAGTAAGACATGGATATCCCGTTTGGTGAATTTCAAGGAATACATATGTACTCCAAATAAATGAGCATGGGTCTTGTATCCAGACAGATGTGGTTATACATTTCAGCCTTGCTGTTGACTAGCCATGTGACCTTGGTCAGAGGGCTTAACCTTTCTAACCTTCTTAAACCTATAACATGGTGATAGTGATGACTATTCCTAGTTATTTTTCTGATGGAAAAGGTAGAGATGGTTGCAATCCTGATTTCCTCATTAGCTTAAAGAGTTTGTAGATGATCAACAGTGGGAGCATTTCAGGAAAATGTATGTTGATATGTTTCTACGGTAGCCCTAAGTGGACTTCTACCCTGGTAACCTGCAAACAGAGTGAGTTTCTTCTCTGGTTGGAGACCCAGAATAAATGTAGCTACAGAGCCCTTTCCCCCTCACCCATCCTATTTGTGCCTTTGGAGTCTTACCCCTCTAAGCAAGAAGAGGTACAAAGATAAAGCAGAGGAATGGAGCACCCTCCTCCATTGCTAGAGACTAGACCAAGACTGGCCTAACTCATCTCCCTAGATCCCCAGTCCCCTTTTGCCTGAAACCCACCTGGTCCTGCCAAGCTGGAAAAGTACCAAAGGGGAGGCAGCCCTAGGCCCATCTCGTGGTACCAAGCACATGGATCAAACCCTTCCACTCAGAAATGTCAAGAAGCTTAGAGACTCCGAGGTAACCAGGAGAAGGAGAGGCCAAGAGAATGAGCCACACCATTGAAAAGTCACCAATTACTGTGGCCCAGCTGTATGTTTTTCTTTCTATGGGTTTAGAGAGCAGTTTCTCAATGATATAGTTTGATTGCTTGTCCTCTCCAAATCTCATGTTGAAATGTGATTCCCACTGTTGGAGGTGGGGCCTGGTGGGCGGTGTTTGGGTCATTGGGGGTGGATCCCTCATGAATGGCTTGGTGCCCTCCCTGCAATATTGAGTGAGTTCTCGCGCTATGAGTTCACATGAAAGCTGGTTGTTTAAAAGGGTCTGGCATCTCTGTTGCTCTCTTTTGGCATGTGACATGCTTTGTCCCCTTCATCTTCTCCCATAAGGAAAAGCTTCCTCATCAAAAGCTGAGCGTACGTTGGCGCCATGCTTGTATGGCTGCAGAACTGTGAGCCAAATAAACCTCTTTTCTTTATAAATTACCCAGTCTCAGGTATTCCTTTATAGCAATGCAAAATGGACTAACACACTCAACCTCAGCACTGTGGGCATTTTGAGTTGGATAAATGCTATGGGGGCTGTCCCATGCATTATAGGCTTTTTAGCAGCATCCCTGGCCTCTACTTATGCCAGTAGCACTCCACTCCCAGTTTTGAGAAGCAAAAATGTCTCCAGATATTGCTAAATGTCTTCTAGGGGAAACATTACTCCCAGTTGAGAATGACTAAATTAGAGAAAAGAAGGGATGTCGTAATCTCTCTGGAGGTTTAAATAAGTCACTGACGTATACACAACAGGACTAAATGCAATAAGAAAATCGTCCTTCACAGTGCCTGGAATGTAGATGGTGCTCAATATATTTACCTCCATTTTATTCTTCTTTCCTTGTAATAGATACTGTGGTATGTCACTCTGATCCTCACTTGAGGACTGAGGTACCCATTTTCCCAACTACTGGGAGCATTGACTCCTGACAGCTCACAGCTTAGTCTCTTTCAGAAGTCTATAGCCCTACATTACCAGTCATTGGATACTGACTGCTCCCTAAGAAGGCATGTGACTTGAAAGAGGCAGCAGTACCCTTTGACAGAGGTAAAATTATAAAATTAGAAAGAAGATTGATACGAACAGATATCAATATCTGTCAAAGAGTGCTGCCTCATTCAAGTCACCTGTCACCTTCAGGAGCAGCCAGTATCCAATGACTGGTAATGTAGGGATACAGAGTCCTGACCCCTGTTCTCCACTGGGGACATCTCTGAAGAGCTATCCCAGTTTCATAGCTCCTGGTGGGAATCAGCTGAGACCTTTGTTGTGACTGCATTGTGGCTCAACTTCCCTCTTGCACAGTCCTGCTTCCTCACGCCTTGGAGGTGTGATTCCTATGAGGACTCTTCAGTAAACGTCCCACCCACAAAGCTCTGCCTCAGACTCTGTTTCCCAGATAACTCAACTTAAGACACACCTCTTTCATCCCAAACTTTATGAGAATGTGTCAGTTTTTAAATGAGATAATATAAGACAAATCCTGAGTACAATAGTAACTGTGCAGTATTTGTATATTAGCTATTATAATCCATTATTTTTATCCATTTAAATTATACATATCTTATATTTAAATTATAGGTATCTTAGACTTTATCACTCCTGGTGGGTCATATGTTTCTGAGGCAACTATTTTTCCTTAGCAATAAATTGTGTATAATTTCACCAGATAAGATTTGGATTTGTATCCCTGACAAATCTTATGTCTAATTATAATCTCTGATGTTGTAGAAGGGGCCTGGTGGAAGGTGATTGGATCATGGGGGCAGGGTTCTCATGAATGGTTTAGCCTCCTTGGTACTATATAATGAGTGAGTTCTCGGCAGATCTGGTTGTTTAAAAGTGTGTGACACCTCCCCACTCTCTGTCTTCCTCCTGCTCCAGCCATGTCAAGTACTGGCTCCCCTTTCACCTT
The DNA here is from genome assembly GCF_000951035.1 of Colobus angolensis palliatus. Lineage (NCBI taxonomy): Eukaryota > Metazoa > Chordata > Mammalia > Primates > Cercopithecidae > Colobus > Colobus angolensis. The sequence continues at coordinate 10,029,256 of NW_012115043.1, forward strand.
CCACCATGATTGTTTCCTGAGGCCTCCCCAGAAGTCAAGCAGATGCTTCATCTACAGCCTGTGGAGCCATGAGCCAATTAAACCTCCTTTCCTTATAAATTACCCGGGCTCAGGTATTTCTTTATAACACGATGAGAATGAACGAATACACCCCCATCCCCCAAATTATAGCTTTCAAGATGAATGGAGGCTAGTTATTTATCATATGAATTGTGGCAAACGTATCTGTTCTTACCAATATTCTTCCTAATTTTGTAAGCTTCAGTCATGGGTGGTCACCCCCTTTTAATATGTCTCCAGTGAGTGCATTGAGACCTACTCCTGAGTGATCACAAGACGGAGAAGCGAGGATTTTAGACCCTGTTCTCACTCCAGATTATCATAAATTTCTATTTGTGCTACTTGTACAACTTGTGAATAAACAGTACCTTGTGGATAAACAAGTTTTATCACTCTTTCCAGATCAGAAGTTCTTGAGAGGCAGAGTTCCGTGTATTTCATTTTTTTACCTCTTTCCTTCTCTCCATCTCCACCCCCAACACTTTGCACCACAGGCTTTCAACAGACATGGACTAAGAATGATTGAGGGAGCAGGGCGTAGGGCATGGAAGGCAGGGAAGGATATTGTTTTCAGAGGAATGTTCAGTTGAGTGGTAAAACAGTTTCTTTTGCTGGAAAATGTGAACCACAGGGTTCTCAGTGAGCAGCCAGGAGGCATGAGACCCATAGTGTAAATAAGGAAATCTTCCTGGAAGACAGTAATGGAAATAAATTCGGGTAATAATTATTGAGTTTTTACTGCATGCCAGAGCCTTTTCTCTGACTTATCTTTTCTAATCATTTTCTAATGTTCTACTAAATATGGACAGTCATTGTCCCCATTTTTCAGACGAGGACACTGAAGCACAGAGAATTGTCCAAACCGGAATGGCAGAATTCAAGCCCAGATCTGCTCAATTTCAGAGACTTCTCTAATGTAAAATATCTCACGGCCAAAACCATGTTACATGAAATCTTATGCAAAAGAATATAAAAATCTTATACAATTTTAAGATAAAATATGAGACAGCAAAACATTATGCTGGGTAGGAACAAGTTACTTTGTTATCTTTTCTAGACCCCAGTTTCCTGTCCTTGTTAGAGGAACATTGATTTTCTCTGATCACGGTTTCCATGGGGAGCAATTTTTCCTATACACACTTGCAGCCTCTCTTCTCTGCTTTGTCACACACACACCTGGGGAGGTGGAGTGGGCATCTCAACTTTGTAAATGTGGAAAGAGTAAGCATGTTCAGCATGGCAACTTGTTTGTTCTTTCTCTCAGGAGTGCCCTCCTCCTTTCTAGAGTGGAACTGAGGTCTCTTACGCCTCCATATGCAATTCCTTTCTGGGTAGGCAGTCACATCTTGATGGGGTGGGTAAGAAACCCTCCTAGTTCAGGGGTTCAGTTAGCTGGTCTGATGGACTCTCACCCTAAGCCAGAGGCCCTTGCTTAGTGTCTGTGATAGAAGAGGTAATATTTGGCTTCCACCTTGACATTTCTGTTTTCTCATAATTGTTGAGAATTGGGCTACGAGAAGGTGGTTATTTATTGGAGGGTCCCTTGGAGGCCTTAATATTCCTTACTCCTAGGAGGATCTGGTGAAAACTTGAGGTGTGCTGGCCTATGTATTGAAGTTGCATTCCTATCTGCTCAGTCCCACACTGGGAGTCCCTCCAAAGCGGGGATTCTATTCCTCTCTAATTTCCCTTTCTCCCTCATAATCTGCCTTTTGCCAGTGTCTACAGAAAGGAGCTAAATAAGAATTTTATTATCTACACATCTTAGGTTTCTTGGGTATAGAAAAGCAGGCTTAATACCATGAAAATCTTCTCTTCAGAGATTATCTGGTCGTTTCAAAAATGAAATTAATAAAAACAACATATGAAATTGACCATTTTCCTAGAGCACACGTGGTGAAGTTTTTGTTGTAACTGACAAACCAGGTGCAGAATATTCCATGTATAATTTAGACCCCTTCCCTGTGGGCTGCTCTGCTGGTTTTGTATATAACTTCAGTTATTATTGCCATTAAGAAAAGATATTTTAGGGACAAACTCATTTTTTGAATAGATGGTTATCTCAAATTAAAGATTACGGGAACTGGCAATCAATGTAGCATCTAATTGCTATTTCTCCAATTAAAAATTAATATACAGAAAGAGCTGCCTGGAACCAATTGGTCTTTAGATAATTTTGAAATAAGGAAAAACATAACATTTAAAAGCAGAGGGCTTGGGTGAGTACAGGAGGGGTTTGTGGCGCCTGGTCTCCTTTGCAGCAAAGGCTGCCGGAACAAGTGTGTTCTGCCCTTGTGCCTATGGCCACCACATCCAGGGTGATTGGAAACAAAGGAACGCTGAGCTTGTGTCTCATTGTTCCTCCTCTGTTAAAGATTTATGTATAAAATCACTGTATTTTGTGATGTACTTAAGAATAGATGGCAGGTGTCATTTTCGTACAGTGCATGTCATCTAATTGAGGCAGTGGAAAATGTGTGTGACGGTGCTTGTGCTAAAAATGTTTCTCTGTTCTTTGAGGATGTCAGCGATGCCGTCCCAGTTCCTCTTCTGCAGAACTTCATTTGCTAAGCAGTGTTTGAATAGATGGGCACCAAGGAAAATGAAATCAAAGAAAGCCTCTTATGTCTTGAAGACAGGACATCCTTCCACTTCGTTCAAAATAAGCCCCTTTAATCTGAAATAGTCATATTTTGCATTTTGAGTATAATAGGTACTTGGTTTTAAGCTGGAACAAATCATTATACCGTGTGTGTATACATACATACATATTTACATATGTAATATGTATATATTAAATAAAATGGGCAAAAAAGCTCTTGTATCCAGCAATCTGATCAGCTCCCAGTGAAGACAGTGGGTTTCACTGGGAAAGGAGAAGGTCTCCATGCAATGAATGATGGTTGCTCCTGGAACCTCACAGAATCCACACCTGGGATACCTGATGCTACTTCGGGCTCTCACATCTGCAGAACTGGAGAAGGTACAGAGAAAGAGCATGGGAACCATTCAAAGGATGGTAGGCTGACTAGAAAGGATGAAGCTTTGGAGTGGAAAGACTGAAGCAGAGAAGGGATGTATCAACTGCCTGCAGATGCATGAAAGGATTGGTGCAGGTGAACGTGAACCTGCCGGCAAAGCCCAACCATACAAACCCTGGGTACTGGCTGGGAAATTGGTGAAGAGAGCTGTAGGAATCAGAAGGGAAATAACTGAGAGGAGACTGACAGGCAGGTTCAGAACAAAGGCAAGGCAAGCTTCTCAGAATATAGGCACCACCCATGTGGGGCTCCTTGTCCACAGGTGAGGTAAAACACCAATGATTCTCATCAAATATGGATGATGAATCTCTTATGTGATGCCAAGGAAGACACGAGAGCCCTCTCACAATTCCTTGTTTTGTGCTGCTTTCATCTTTGCACTGAGTCTCACTGAACAGCCCCCCTTGGTCCTCAACCATCTAAGCCTGAACCTGGGAAGACTCCGAGGCACCTTTCCTCCCTCCCACCCAACCCTCAAGGCTTTCCACTGCTGACTCCTAAGTACCTCTCTAGTCCACTCTCTGGCTTTTAGCCAGCAGAACCATAGCTTTACAAATGCTCCAACCCTATGAAGACCCATTAAATCAGAATCTAGGGGCTGGGGTGAGGCTGAAGCATTGGTATTTTTACAAACTCCCCTGCATATGAAATTCTGGGTTAAAAATTATTTTCCTTAAGAATGTTGAATATTGGCCCCCACTCCCTTCTGGCTTGTAAGTTTTCTGCAGAGAGATCTGCTGTTAGACTAATGGGTGATTCCTCAAGGATCTGGAACCAGAAATACAGTTAGACCCAGCAACCCTATTACTAGGTATATGCCCAAAGGATTATAAATCATTCTGCTATAAAGACACATGAACACGTATATTTATTGCAGCACTATTCATAATAGCAAAGACTTGGAACCAACCCAAATGCCCATCAGTGATAGACTAGATAAAGAAAATGTGGCATGTATATACCATGGAGTTATATGCAGCCATAAAAAAGGATGAGTTCCTGTCTTTTGCAGGGACATGGATGAAGCTGGAAACCATCATTCTCAACAAACCAACACAGGAACAGAAGACCAAACACTGCATATTCTCACTCAAAAGTGAGAGTAGAACAATGGGAACACATGGACACAGGGAGGAGAACATCACACACCGGGGCCTGTTGAGGGTTGGGGGTCAAGAAGAGGGAGAGCATTATGACAAATACCTAAGGCATGCAGGGCTTAAAACTTAGATGGTGGGTTGATTAGTGCAGCAAACCACCATGACACATGTATACCTATGTAACCTGCATGTTCTACACATGAGTCCCAGAACTTAAATTTGAAGAAAACAAAAACAAAAACCGTTCTGAGCTGAGGGAAGAGTAAGTGCAGAGACTTTAAGGCAGGAACAAGCTTAGATATCAGAGGAACAAAAAAGAGACCAAGTCAGTGCAGCTGGAACATAGAGGACGAAAGAAACCAGGGGAATTGAAACTGAAGAGAGAGGAGGGGGCTAGACCAAGCTGGACCTCATAGGCCTAGGTACAGCATTTGAATTTGATTCCAAATGCAATGAGAAGCTAGTGGAAGGGAGAGATAAGATCTGGGTTGTGTCAACAAAACCACTCTGGCTGCTCTGTGGGAGGCAAGAGTGATATCAGGGAGAAGGACTGGAAGACCATTGCAGGAGTCCAGATTAGATACCATAGTGACCACATTTTTTAAAAAAGCAAAAACAAAAAACAAATGAAAAACTTCTACACTGACCAACTAAATTATTTTTTCTTCCTCACACAAACCTCAGGTTCTTCTACCTCTGTCTTCTATCATACACGTCTTTCTTGTGAAGTGCCTCAATTTTCAATAACTCTGCATAAAATTCCTGTGACTTTCTAAGGCCAGGTTCCATTCTCCAAAGTTTTCCCAGTCCCCGCTCCAACACTTTGGAAGACATTACTCCTCAAAACTCCCTTAACATTTACTTGTACTTCTCTTACAGTGCTTACCACTTTGGACTTAGGCACATCCATGTTAAAATTCTATCTCATTTCTCTTTGAAGAATTTCAGTTTCTTGGAGGTGGGTCTTTAGGAATATTTTTTTTTTTTGGTAGCCCTTAGTGCCAAAAAGTAAAGTGGTTTCAACATGGCAAACTCGTGGTTTTAAGATCTTTATAGGTACCTGATCCATTACTTTTCATACCTTTCTTATGCTATAGGCACTATTATTGCATTTGCATCCTCATTTACAGATAAAGAAACTGAGATAAAGAAGCACAGAGAAGCTAAGCCAAGATTACAGTTAGTATGTGGTTGAGTGAAGATTTGAACTCAGTCTGGCCCACATGAACAGTTATGCTATGCTGCTTTTCAAACCACTGAGTAAGTGATTAAGGATCGTGAGTTAGTACAGTGTGCCAAGGAAATACTTGTACTTCAGCAGGATCCTTCTGATAAACAGGGCATCAGTCCAAAGCAGTGATTCTAGGGGCAATAGGTTGACAGCAGGGCTGAGCTGGGGCCTCATCAGTGTTCATAGTTCTAAGCCTCAAGGGAACCTACCTGAACTTCTGTCCATCCCCTTATCTCCTGGCCTCAGAGCCTGGATTTTCCCCCTCTAAAAGAAATTGGCCTATAATAATAAGAGCCAGCATCCTCCCACCTGGAGGTAAGAAAGATCATAGCATCAAGTGTGAGTGCAGGGCCAGGAAACTGTGTGTGTTTGGGGGGCATGGGTAGTTTCCACTGCTGCCTATACATAACTTTTCAAAATTGAGAATAGGTTTTAGTACATCTGTGCCCGTGGACTCATACATTTCAAATACGTATAAAATATATGTTGATTGACTGTTATTGACAAGGCTTCTGGTCAATGATAGGTTATTCATGGTTAAGTGTTGGATTTTTGAGGGCACAGCAGGGTGGTGCCCCTAGCCCCCACATTGTTCACGGGTCAACTATAGGCTATTCTTACAACAAAGCTAGAGAAAAGAAAATGTTATTAAGAAAATCGTAAGGAAAAGAAAATATACTTACTACTCATTAAATGGAAGTGGATCATCATCAAGATCATCATCCTCATCATCTTCACACTGACTAGGCTGAGGAAGAGGAGAAAGAGGAGAGGTTGGTCTTGCTGTCTCAGGTGTGCCACAGGTGGAAGAGGTGGAGGAGATAGAAGGGGAGGCAGAAGAGGCAGGCACAGTAGGTGGAACTTTTACTGAAATTAAAAAAAATGTGTAAGCAAACCCACACAGTGTGAACCTGTGTTGTGCAAGGGTCAACTGTATCTAAATGCCTGCATCGTGTTCCAAGAAATGGTGGCTCTTGTGACGACTTACTGTTCCATAGCCTCTGGGAGCTGGATTAGGACTTTAATGAGTAGCTCCAGGGATGAGGCAAGCAGGTAGAGAGTCCAGATGCTGCCACTGTGATCAGATTCCTTCCCTTTAGCCTCCTTGTTGAGGCTAAGTTCAGATGCAGTGCCTGAGGCTGGCCTGGCTGGTAGCACTTATCCAGGTTATAGGTGTTCCTGCTGTCACTTGCTCCTGAGAACTGGCAGCTGGATAAGGATGCCTCAGTTAGAAGGCAGAAAGTCCAAGTGTTTCTGCATCCTTCTCCATCTTTGATTTTTCTGAACATCCTGAGGTTAACCCACATCTGTCCCTGGTTACTGATGGTTGTGTCTATACTCTCTCATGCCGAATAATGTGACTCCTAGGCTGAAAGTTGTATCCTGACCCGTCTCTGTTCTTTGGTTTCCCCAAAGTGTCTGCTTGGTGGTTCATCTCCAAAACCTGAGATCCACAGTGAGACTTGTTCCAGTAGTGGTTTGTGAGATTCTTTTTTGACTTTCACTCAGTCATTTATTTTAAAAAACCAGCAAAAAGCATCCCCTATAGACACCACTCCCCAAACCAGCTCCTACTGAACAAAGAAAGCTGAATACTGGGAAAATTACTTGTGCCTGTGTTGCGGATATAGAAATTTGTGGAATCTTGTGGGACATTCCGTTCTACTAACAGGATTCCAGAACAGCATTAGGAGGACATCGGCTCATTTATGTTACTTGCTGGGAGTTTTGGAAGTTGAGCAATCATTAGCTAGTCTCTGTTTTGTATTTGCTCCTCAAAATCCACGTTTGATACTTGGGAACATTGGAAGTGGAATTTCCTTCTCTCCAGCCAGATTGGATTTGGATAATTTCACCTTGCCTATTTAAATCACCTCTGATTTCACCTCTGGAAAAGGAGGAGACTTGGATTTCTTTGGACAGAAAGCTGACTTGTATATTTACCCTGTCTTGTTGTCCCATGATCTGGGTCAAGACTACTTATTCAAGTGGGAGATTCTGAGTCAGACTAAGGATCAAACTCCTCATCTTCACTCACCTGGTATAAAAGAGAAACAGTCGGAAAAAACTCTGCATAGTGGCATAGCTTTAGCAAGCAATGTCACTAACTTCTCCAGCAGCAAATTTAGAGGTAAATTGTGTTGCAGCAAGCCAAAAGTTAATTTCATCCAGAAAAGCAAGATAAATTAAAAGGCAAATTGCTTGCCTGCTCTTCCTTGCTCTTCTAGTATCTGTCAGAGACTGGCCCTTGAGGTTGTTGGATAATAAATCTTTCAGGCTCACCTCCTATTTCCAAGAATTTTTAAGTTGTGGCTGACTCCCGCTAGGATATTTTAGCATTGAGAAGCCACATGATGGCATGGAAGGGACAGAAGTGACATGCTGTAAGCTCTCACTTCCAGCCCTGTTTCTACCACCTCTATTTGCTTAGAGATTTAGCTGCCATTCTAGCCTGCTACTTGATCTTGTCACCTTGGCACAGATATTCTCATGAGATTTTCTTGGAGCCATTGACAGTAGGGAAGGTTAACATTTTAAAATGCTATGTAACAATCATCTACAATCTTTCCTTAAGTGGTTTTGCCATCTGACAGGCAGGAGTTTCAGTAATTCCTCCAGTGCCATCTACCTTGGTTTAAGGAGCTATTCTGGTGGATAATGCTGAATAAGTGAAGATACTCTATTTGATCAGAAGGTCCCCTGTCCTAAGGAGAGCAGCCCTGGTTCTGAGAAAGCCCAGGTCTTTTTCAGATGTACTCTGCCACCCATGCAGGAAGGTTTAGTAAGCTCTTTCAGGGAGCCCACCATGTAGAACTCCAAACCCATAGCTTCACCTCCAAAGAGCTTATGATGGAATTGCTGATTCTACCTTGGGCTTCAGTTTCAGCTCCAGGTTGAGTTCCAGGGAAATTGGAATGAAATGGATATAGTAAGTAGTAAGACTCCTGGACTAGCAACTTGGTCCTCTCTCAGCCACTCTCTAGACTGTGACCAGACTTAACCTGACTACCAATCCAGCCACCTAACTCTGCACCTCCCTTTCTTCAATGGAAAGCAAGGAAATGGTCCTCTGGTGCTAATAGTCTGCACTCTGTGTTGACACCCATCAATATAGTTCTCATTTCCTTTACCTAGTTTTGGGAGGAGGTCTGTGCCTCAAGCCTTCTGCTGTTAAGTATCCATGCTCCCTAATTCTCATGATATCTTCAGTCCTGTGCTTCTGAGGCTTTACTCTGTTGGCTAAAGATGTAGGGAAGGGGCTCAGTGTTGGTGAAGTTACTGCAGGGAGAGCAGCTCAACTTCTGTTTTACTTTCTGGGCTTCACCTGAGATTTTATTTGAGGAGAGGACTCTTGAAACAAGGAGTCTAAAGATCTCTAGTGTGGACTCATTCCTCATTTGGACGCATTGCTCTTGTCATCAACATCCTCTGCTTGTCAAGACATGCAGGTGGCATTTTCCAGGGTCTACTTTGGTTTTCTGCTCCTCTCCTATTCCCCTTGGGTGAGTTTCCGCTATAGAGTTTGAAATAACTACTTCTCAGATATCTACACCCAGATAGAAAACTCAATTTATCCAAAATGGAATAATTCTCCTCCCGGCTGTCTTAGTTCATTAGAACTGCTATAAGAAAATTCCTTAGACTAGGTAACTTATAAACAACAAAAATTTATTTCTGACAGTTCTGGATGCTAGGAAGCCTAAGATCAAAGCATCAGAAATTGGGTGTCTGATGAGGGCTGGTTTCTCATAGTTGGCGGGAGGGGCAAACAAACTCCTTTAGGCCACTTTTATGAGAGCACTAATTCCATTCACGAGGGCTTTGCCTGCATGACCTAGCCACCTCCCAAAGGCTCCACTTCTTAATATCATCACGCTGGGGATTAGGTTTCAACCCACAAATTTGGAGGTGGGGGAGACATATTTAGACCATAGCACTTACCTCCATCCTTAAGTCTCTTCTGTAGCCTCCATCTCTTTGGTGGCATCATCCACCACATAGCCTCCTAATCCAGAAACTTGAGACTTACCAATTTTCAGTTTCTCCTTCTTCCAGGGTACCACACAGGTTGGTAGCATTTCTCTAATATCTCTTCAGTGAATCATCATCTTCCTGTTCCCTCTGCCATGGGGTTTAGTTCAGGCTCTGGCATTCCCTAAGCTGACAAAGTAATCTTTCTAAAATAGAAATATAATTTTGTCTGTTTTTTGCTTAGAATCCTTGCCCTGGCAACCCCATTACCGACTAGTGAGGTCTGGACTCCTTGGCATGGCAGACACAGTTCCTTGTGATCTGGCCTCTGCTTGCTGCTTTCATATTCCTCTTCTACCTTGCACCTGATAGTCCTACAATATCTAAATTCTTGTGGTTTCTGGTTTCTGCAATGCATCATGCTGTCAATATTCCTCACCCTTTCCCCACATGCATTGTTTCTGTCTAGAATGCCTTTCTGCCCCTGTTTATTTGAGGAATTACTGGTCAGCCTTCAAATAGCAGGCTTAGAAGACGGCTTCAAAGACTCTTCATAGACAGGGTTACTCATTTCCCTCCTGCCATAGACGGTACCTTTGCTGTATCCCTTATGATGACGTATTATAATTTGCATACCCCCATTTTCTTCCAGGCTGTGAGCTCCTTGAAGAAGGACTACGTCTTTATTATTGTTCTAACCGCAATGCCTGGCACAATGTGTGAGGCATGGTTGATGCTCAGTTAAGCTGACTTCTCACTGAAAGTAGCTGAGTGCCAAATTACCAAATTATAGGGTTTCTTAGTGATAACGACGTAACTCACTTATTTTATTCTAAGTTGTCAAAACAGCCATATGTTTTAAAGCATCCAGTCATTATTCTGCCTAGAGAGGAATAAAGCAAATGGGAAACCAAAACAATGAGGAAAAGCATGTTGCATTTTGCATAAGGTGCAAATTAAAACACCTAGGTAAATAGTAAGAGAGACACAGTGGGGGAATTTTAGTGTTAGTTCCTCAGGAAATATTTGCAGCTAATACTTTTAACTGATACTTTCCTGGAGCTGTGAATGTTCTACTGCGTGGCTGATTTGTTCTCATTTATTTTTACCTTTCAGCTGGCTTTATCTTTGTATAGATTATCTTCTCTGGTTCCATTTTAATTCCAGTTGCTCATGGTGTGCTACCAAAGGAAAGCGGTTGGGGGCCCATTGGGATTTCATAGCCATTTGATTCAAAAATTTATTCTAGCGAAACCCCTTTAAACTGTGGTGCTTAAAACCTCATGGATAATCAAATGAGATGAAGAAATGATCCCCTCTGGGAAAACATACTTCAATTTGTAAAATATTTCCCTCAGATGTCTTAGGAGGAAAGGGAATGTTTTCTGAGAATCTCACTGGCAGTGTGATGCGCTTTGTGTTAGAGGCGACCCCCCTTGGAGTCTCTTCAAAGGCCGGGTCAGCACCAAGGCGTTTGAATACTCCTGGTTCCTGGAGCTGTACATGTTTCTGTCAGAGGTCCCTGCCCCCAAGAGAGTCTCTTCCTTGAGGAGTTGGCAAGAAGAGGGAAGCTAGAGGTTAAGAACCTTGCTTTTTCAGGTAAAAGCAGCTCATTTCTTCTTTAAGTGAATGCAGTAGAAGCTGACTTCAGTGAGGGAACCCTGGGGTGGCTAACCCTCCCCAGGCCACCTAAATTTAAAAAAATGTATATAATTGAGTACGACTATTGACCATCTCTTAATCCTATGTGGAGTGTAAATGATGCTTTTCCAGGAGGTTTTGCTGTTATTGATCTGTGTTAAGCAACCTGAGTAAGAATAATGGACTTGCTGGGAAACACAACTTCAACATCCCTTTCCTAGATCCCTCTTCCAATCAGTTTGCCGTACCTAATCCTTTCTATGGGTTAACCATGAATCCCCCTGCTGGGTTTCCCAGTGGGTTGGAAATCCTGTTTCGTGAGCGCTACTGCACATCATTCAAGGCCACATCTAAGGAGAGTCAGCCAATGGCCACTTAGGCAGAGGCGTGAACCACATGTCCAGAGACACGGCTGAAGCTCCTTCCGCAGCTGCCTTTCAGGAGGCTGTGCCTCTCTGCACTGCTGCTTTTTGTTTTCTTATTTTTAAGTCATAGTCACTGAGGTGTGACTTACACAGAATGAATTTTTTTAATTAGGCGAACAATTTTATGACTTTTGACAATGTAAACAGCCATGCTATTACTACTGCCGTCATGATCTAGAATATTTCTACCACTCCAAAAACATACCTCTTTGTAATCAGTCTCCTCCCACAATCTCAGCCCCTGGACGTCACTGATCTATTCCTCTTCCAATACTTTTGCCACTTCCTGAATGTCATATAAATGGAAGCACGTGGTATTTAGACCTTTGAGTCTGGCTTCCTTCACTTAGAAAAATGCTGACATTTATGTTGCTGCATGTATCAGTAGTTTGTTCCTTTTTATTGCTGAGTAGTATTTTATTGTATGGATGTTCCACAATTGGTTTATCCATTCACCAGTTGAAGGACATTTAGTTTGCTTCCAGTTTTTGGTGATTATGACTAAACTTGTTATGTGCATTTGCACATAGATTTTTATGTAGGCATAAGTGTTCATTTCTCATAGGTAGATACCTAGGAACATAATTGCTGGTCATGTGGTAAGTGTATATTTAACTCTATATACAAACTGCCAACTGGTTTTTAAAGTGACCCCTTTGCATTTCCACCAGCAGCGTATGAGAGTCTCATTTGGTCTGCATCCTCACCAGCATTTGGTATTGTCCGTTAAATAAAAAACTGGGTCATTAGAGTAATATATAGTGCTGTCTTGTCATGGTTTTAATTTGCATACTGCCAAAGACTAGTGATACTTACCATCTTTTCCTTTGCTTATTTGCCATCCATAATTCTTGTGTGGTGAAGTGTCCATTCAAATCTTTTGCCTATTTTTTAATTGGGTAATTTGTTTTCTTAATATTGAGTTTTGAGTCGTCTTCGTAGATTGTAAATGTAAGTCCTGTATCAGATTAGTTTATTGCAAATATTTCCTCCTGGTCTGTGACTGACTTTTTTTTTTTCTTCATTTTCCTAAAAGCGATTTTTGGAACAGCAGATTCTTAAATTTTGATCATATCTAATTTGTTGATCTTTTACTTACAGTTCATGGCTAAATCATAAGCACACTTGGAAAAATATGATAGAGTAAGGAATTCAATATTTTTGGAAGAAGAGGAGGAGAAAACATCTGGTACCTGAAGGCCTTATTTAGTTTTCCAAAACTTTCAGTCACCTCCACTGTTAACATCTCCTAACCATTCTCTACTGTCCACATCTTTTTCTCACCTTCTTTCTATGCAGCTCTACTTCTGCCACTCTCCAGTTTGAGCCTTGCTGTGGCTGGCTGAGATCTGAGATGAAGGAACTCTGCGCTGTAACTTGACTGACACTTTCCCTCCACATTTTTAAGCCATGTTGAATGTGCGTCTTCTCCTCTAATGTGCCCCAATCTGAGAAAAGTGAGGTCTGGTTTCCACACATATTTCTAAAGGAATAGCTTATTTATACCTGTTCCACATAACTCTAATTTATGCTGTGGGCATTTCCCCCATTGTTGCATTTGACGTACATCCTTCTGCCTAGATTTTTAAAAATCTTCCTAATCCCCTCTGCTTCTTTATCCAGTCTCTGTTACCATTACTTCGTCTTAGTGTGACTCTCTACTATAGCCTCATGACTTGTGTTACTATCCGTGAACACGCCACACTCTTTCTTGCCCCCTCTGCAGAGGCTGTTTCCCGTGCTTGGGATGGTTTTCCCTGATTGCACCTTACCAGCCTGGCGAATATCACTCTTCCTTCAGGACCCAGTGAAGTCTTCCATGTTCTGTTGGCCACATCCTCGCCCAATTCCTTCCTGGTCTTCCTGTGTCCTCTATGTTCCCACTGCCCTTTGCACCACCTCTGAGAGCAGTTTTTATTCCGTGGTAATTACTGATCCAGAGACATTCTCACTCCCTCTAGACCATAGAGTCCTCCAGGACAGGAAATTTGTCAGAGGTATCTTTGTGTCTCAAGTTTAAGGCAAACTCCCTGGCACTTTATAGGGGTTTAATGCATTTGTTAAATGAGAAATTTCACCGTTGCCTTTTCTCTTAACTGTTTCTTTCCCATGAAATACTTCCTGTATGTTTCTTCCTCCAACCCAAATCCCATCTGTCATTCCAGGTCTAGTTTGGAGTCAGACTCTCCCTTGAAGTCTTTCCTGCCCACTCCATATTTCACTCCACTTTCTTCTCAGCTCTTGAAAAGCTCTCAGTATCTGTGTCATTTAGTCTGTCTCTTAATCACACACTGCACTGCCTTCCACTATTTCCTCTGTAGTTGTTCTGCTGTTGTAGCCTGGTTATAAGGTAATGGAGGACAGAAGCTTCACCCTAAGCTTCTTTATATACTAAAAATATCTAGCATAATATCACCTTTCCCCACTCCTGACCAATGCTTTCTCAAACCTCCAAAATTGACCATTACCTTCTCGGCACCATGTTGTATACTCTGCAAACTTCTGTTATACAACCCTAAAACTCCACTGAACCTAAAAATGTATCCATCCATCTTCTCACCACCCACCATGAGCTTCTCCAGGGCAGAGACCCAAGCATACGTTTTGAAGTCAATTGCTACCATCAAATTTCAGCTTCTCTACTTGCTAGTTGAAAGAAGTTTAGTAAGGATAGTCAATACTAGCTGCAGTAACAGTCCCACCATTGCAGTACCTTGACACGCTAACATTTATTTCCCTATTATGTCACAATTAAACATGGGTCTGTATGGCATGGTGGGAGTTTCTGTTCCCCAAAGCCACCCAAAACTCAAGGTCCTTCTATTCTGTGATACCCCCATCCTTAGCATAGATGATCACTACTAAATAGGAATAGCAAGCATGGAGGATAGTGCAGGGGATTTTATTACCCGGCCTGGGAGTGTTATATGTCACCTCCACTCACATTCCATTGGCCAGAACTCAGTCCCATGATCCAAATCTAACAGGAAGGGAATCTGGGAAATGTATTCTTCCTATCTGCCCCCCCCAAAATAAAATAGGTTTATGTTACACAAAATAGCATCCTATGTAGATGTTATTTTTCTCCACGGAAGTGGAGGAAGTTCCTTAACCTCCTTAAGCTTCCTTATCCTCATTGGCAAAATAGAATTACATCAGCTAGGATTAGGTTTTTGTTTTAATAAAAAGCCTATGGTTATGTTGCTTAAACAAGTTTAATTTTTTTCTCACACACAAAAGCATATTCAGGGTAGGTGGTCCAGCAATTATTTAGTAGCTCCTCAAAATGATCAGGGATTCTGAATCCTTACAACTCCCTGTTTAACCATACCTAGGATAAAGTCATTATCCACATGGTTCCAAATGGCAGTGAAGGCTCTAGCCATTAGAGTCATGTTCTGAGAAGCAGGAATGAGGAAGGAGGCATAGAAGATTATGAAGCTATATGAAGGCACAGAAACTCCATGGAAGACTGATATGATTATCTTGCTTCATTTAGTTATAAAGCCACAGTTACATGTAAGAGTATTAGTGAAATACTTTTGACTAGGCAAAAATATATTCTGTTGGAAATTAAGTTCCTATTTCTAAAAGGAAAGGAAGAATGAATATTGAAATAGGAAGCTAGGATTTTATGCATAAGGAATGAGGATATTTACTTATGGAACTGTTTTAAGGGTCAAATAAAATAATGTATAAAAATGGTGGCCAGTAAGTTGTTATTACCATTATAAGCACAGTTATTGTTATTTGCATGCCTAGGATATACTTGATGAATATTTGAAATTAATAAAATATGTCAATAAGGAAGTATATTGGCCTGAATTTAATTGCTGTATTATTTCATTATTTGTAATCATTAAGTATTCATTACTTTAGATATTAAAGATTTCTGTTCTTCTAGAGAGGTCCTTATTAGCTGCTATGTAGTGAGATGATTTTTTCATAGTATCTTGTTGAGCTCAAGGTCACTTGCATATATGGCAGTAGGGGAGTGGGTTTAAGAAAAAGAATAAGGGAGGGGAATGAGCAGGGGGCTACGATTTGGGAAACCTGAACTTTAGTTCTATCTCTATGTGCCATCTATAGAGCCTGGGAAAATTCTTTCCATCTCTGGAATTTTGACCCCCTCAATCGTAAAATAGGCTCCCTTCCATGGTCACAAGGAATTATGTATATTATGGGTGTTCTTTGCTCCGTTTTCCTGTTAATCATAGTCTCTTATTAAAAAAAAAAATAGAAGCTATGTTTGTCTTGCTTCATAGATGTCCAATACTATAACACATGTATTAAGGCTAGGACATAGGATCCCTGGGTCCTAACCCTGACTCCACCACCAGTAGGCTGTGGGAACTTGGGCAAGGCACCTGTCCTTTCTCGTTTTTCACTTTCTCAGCTCCAAAAGGAGGGACTGGTTTTAATGGTCTCTCAGAATGCTTCCAGCTCTAAATTTCTGACTTTAGATATATGGGCATATAGATACACGGGAATATGGTATAGATATATGGGTATATGATTAGGTATACGGGTATAGCAGCCCATTGCCCTCACCCCACCCCACCTTGTCACATTGATACTGTGATAAAAATGCTGGTGATTTTCTAATGACGGAAGTAATTGTCACTGGCCCTGGGTGCCAGTAAACTGGCCCTTTAACCCTGACCTGCTTGGTCAATGTCTGGACTCTGGGTCCTTTCTTCAACAGCCTGGGTCCTGAACCACTTGCTCTGGCATGTTTCACATAGCATGTATTCCTGAATGTCCAATACCCCATTTCCTGACCCATGGAAGAGCTAAAAAATACAGACTTCAGAGCATATCAACTTGTTCAAATCCACTCTGCAGCTCTGGCCAAGTGTATAACCTTTGCTTTGCAATTGTAAAATGGGTATTGTGATACATAATATAGAAGATTTGTGATGATGACTGAAAATATGAGTAGAACCCCTGGCACATTTAAACCCTTCAGAAATAGGAAATTATTATGTCTATCATCACTATTCAGTGTCTCATTTTCCTCTCCAGAGCAGTGAAAATAAATTTAGGAATTATGGGCATTTGATAACCAGGAAAATGTGAGCAAGTCTCCAAGTTCCACTTCTTAAAACCTTAGCAGAGGGTGAGGTTGAGCAAGACCCTGAGAAGTAGAATGGGCAGGCCACAGATCCTCTGAGTCTTGGGCTGTGAAGGGTCATGAAACCGAATGAGACAGCACTGATAAAGTGTCTTGTCTTACACTCATAAGTGTGCTCCCAGAGTAGCAGGTGCCATGACTGTGCCCCAGGAGTGGTCAATCAATATTGTCTCTTTACTTCCAAAAACCATTTCACAAGCTGAATGAAACAAACTTGAGAAACTTCACTGGTATATGCTTTCAGAGAGGTGTATCTCAAATCATCTTTATTTCACGATGAATTAGCCCAGTTAATGCCAATCTTTAAAGTCTGATAGAAATTTAACCAACAATAACAGCAATTACAGGCATCCTAAAATACTCCTCCAAAAAGAAGGTAGAATGCTGACTATTCCCACCAGCTGAATTGTTTGCTGTTGCGATTAATTGGGTAATTTATGAAATTTATTATTCCCTTCTGGCCAGCAGAGCTTTTCTATTGAGGAACGCAATAGATGTAATTTGGGTTTTAACACCAAAAATGGAGATGAAGCCAAAAGCTCATAAAATATTCTAAATCTCAAAAGGACTCCTGCTCAACCTGAGTTAGGTTAGGTCATCCTGGGGATACGTGTCCCTGTATTAGCAAGAGATGAGGGAGGGGAGAATAACTGTGAGCAGATGCTGGCCTTCCCAAGGACCACCCCGGGTAGAGAGCATGGACATTATCTTTCAGATGCATAGGGGATGCTATACTGGAAGCTTATCTCTTCCAGTTGGCAGCCAAGAGCATAGCAGCCTGGAGGGGCAGCCCATCTGTCCCCTGTGCTCTGCACACTTGGAGGCATTTCTCCCCAAAGTAGAAAAAATTCGAAGCCCGTAAACAATCGGGACATCTGCCAGTGTTCTGGGGCAGTGGGACAAGCCATCCAGGAAATCCAAGTGATCTTTTTCTAAGGGCTATTTTGTGTATTTCTGATGATTCAAGGGCAACTTAGGGAAGGCTCTCAAATCAGCACATTTTTATGGCGCCCTATAGCTCATGAACATGTCCTAGGCTGCCTGGCGCCATGGACTTTGGAAGCTCTGCTACAGTGGGAACCTTCCCTCATGCCTCCTTTTCAGTGCGGGTCAGGTGCTCCAGATCACAGTGTCATCTGCTATCACCCAGGCTGGAGTACAGTGGCATAATCACAGCTCACTGCAGCCTCTGCCTCCTGGGTTCAAGCAATCCTCGTGCCTCAGCCTCTGAATAGCTGCGACTATAGGCATGTGCCATCATGCCAGACTAATGTTTTTTTTTTTGTTGTTGTTGTTTACTTTTTATTTTTAGTAGACATGGGGTCTTGCTATGTTGCCTGGCCTAGTCTTGAACTCCTAGGCTCACATAGGCCTCCTGCCTTGGTCTCCCAAAGTGCTGGGATTACAGGTGTGAGCTGCCCTGTGCAACCATGAAGAGCTACTTGATTGACCTTCAGGAAAGCCAACTTGGGTGAAATCTTCAGTTATTAACAATGATTAGGTTTTAAGTTAAACTAGGCAGAGTTTCTTGCCCTTACTGGATGATGAGCTGCAGGTCCTATCCATATTCTGTCTGACTTTGGGAGGGTCTGATGCCTATCGGGTACTCAGTATTATTTGATGACAGAAGGCTATCTCCAGCAGAAGGATAAAGTGGAAGACTATCTCCTTGTTTCTATCCTACCTGACTATATTGCCAGAAATAGACTTTTCTGCTTTCCATGGCACAATTGAGAGTCCATAGATAACTGGAGTGCCTGGGTGTGTCCTGTGAGGATGGTTAGGATGTACAGATGCATGAGCTCCTTAATTATTCCCGTTATAGGTCTCTTTGACTTCTAAAGGTATCAACATGTATGTGGGACAGCTTCTGGAACTGCAGCCATAATTCCTAGAAATTCATCAACTGTGGACTGTAGACTGTACCAGGTGCTGATGGAAAACAAAGATGAACAGAGAGAATCTTTGCTCATAAGTTGCTTGCAGTCCAGAGTGGGAGGCAGTCACTTAAACAAGTGAGTAAAATGAAGTGCAAAAAAAGATCCAGTAGAGGTATCTCAGAGTGCCACGGAAGTGCCAAAGAGAGATTGGCAGGGGCGAGGAAAGCTTTTTAAAAGATGTGAAATGTGAACTGGTTTCTCAAAGATGAGTAGGAGTTTGCTAGAAGAAAGGGAATGCCATTTTAGGCATCAGGACCAGCATATAAAAGTTCCCAGGAACATTCAAGGCCATGGCAGTTTGGAGAATAGAGAAACCTCCTTATTGTTGGGCATGGGGGGCAAGGGCTCTGGATAGAGCAAAGAGGTAGGCTCAGGCCACATACTGGGGGGCTTGCTGTGCAAGGATGAGACCTTGGACTTTATCTGATGAGATTTTTGTATTCATTCATTCACCCAATAAATATTTATTGAGAGCCTCTCAGGTACCAGGCACTGTGTTAAATACCAGAGCCTCATATGAGCAAAAAATATTCTAGTGGGGTGACAGTCAGTCAGTGGGGAAGCCATCAAACAAAGGAAGAAGGTAATAGTAGACTGTAACGAGTGCTACGAAGAAACTAAGTAGGGTTGTGAGAAAGAAATACTGGGGCAATCTCTTTAGATAAAAAAAAAAAGACATGGGCCAGGCATGGCGGCTCATGCCTGTAATCCCAACAGTTTGGGAGTCCGAGGAGGGCGAATCACGAGGTCAGGAGATTGAGAGCATGGTGAAACCCCGTCTCTACTAAAAATGCAAAACATTAGCGGGGCGTGGTGGCGGGCGCCTGTAGTCCCAGCTACTCTGGAGGCTGAGGCAGGAGAATGGCGTGAACCTGGGAAGCGG
>NW_012115043.1:10048732-10171752 GCF_000951035.1 Colobus angolensis palliatus
CTGAGACCCGGCCACTGCACTCCAGCCTGGGCGACAGAGCGAGACTCTGTCTCAAAAAAAAAAAAAAAAAAAAGACATGAAAGTCCGCCTTTAGGGAGTTAGGGTGACATTTAAACTGTGTCCTAAGTCATTCAGCCAGAATAGATTGAAGGGGGAGAAGTTAGTAACAAGGGCAGTTAAGAGGCTGGTGCAGTTGATCACCAAGGGCTTAGAGAAGAGGGGAAGAATATGCAAGATATTTCAGCATGAAATTTTACAGCTCTCAATGCACAAGGTGAAGGAGAGGGGTGTGTTGTGGTGACCTCTGTGTCATGCCTTGGGCAATGGGCTGAGATAGTAACGCAATTAGAAAGATAATGGGCAGTTGAATATGAAGCTCAGTAAAGGGCAGGAGTTTCGGAGATCACAGCATGTAAATGGTGACAGACGCCCATCAGGTGAGGCCACGCCATGTATTGCACGATGTGGGATCTCCCTTTCGTCATCCCCACTTTGCTGATGGTGACATTGTGTTCCTAACAGCAATAACAATGGTGCTTCCATGCATCTGCAGCTACCAGCACCTTGGAGACTGGTAGGCAGATTACAATAGATTCTGTAACCCCAGTTCTTCCCAGTTTGCTTCAGAGCTCTGGGCAGTGTTGCTTATGGAATGTCAAGCTGCAGGTCAGCATAGCATAGTGGAGGTAAGGGTGAACATATTATGAGTGGATCATTAGCTTCAGAGCCCACAGAACATTCACCCTAGGGAACACTGCTCTGCGTGTTTGTATTTATATTCCTATAAATGGTATTCCTGAGTGGAGACTAGGACTCTCTCAGGCTGTTAGAGGTGGAAGGGTCTGAGGGGTTGCTCTGGTCCAGCATCTTGCTTTCTGAACTGATAAAAGTTAATGTTAGCAGCATCTAACAGATGAGGCACACCAAGGTCTAGAGAGTTTGAGAGCCATTTTCTATGTTGGTCAGCTAAGACATTGCATGTGTGGACTGGGAGCTGACTCTAAGCCCAGTGCCTTTTCCATGTTGCCATAGCCTCAAATTGGAGGAAGAATTTGAGGGAGGCAGCAATAGACCCCAGGCCAGCATAGGGATCATGGTGGATGCTGCCATGCTTCCTAAAGTGAACCAAAGTCCTGCAGGGCCTCAACTGGCAGGGGTCTTTGAGAGTATCTGGAACAGCTCCACAAGTGTACAGACGGGAGCACTGACGTCCTGAGACAGGACTTTCCCAAGTTCACATACCCGACAACAGAGAACATGGATGAAGTTGTGTCTTCTCCACACAATGGTTCTCCCCTCGGCTGCACAGCAGAGTCTCCTGGGAGCTTTTCAAACTTGGCCTCACTCAGAGGTTCTGGTTTAGTTGGTCTTGGGCAGAACCCAAGCATAGTTTAACCAGGGTTAAGAACCACTGTCTATTCCAGTGACGACCTCAAGACATACAACCCACTCTCCCTTACAATATATGTCAAAATGTAGACAGATTTCCACAGTCTTGAGTTTGTGGAGTCCCCACTTACCAAGATGCGCCACACAGTTGCAGGTTCACTGAGTTTACTGTTTGATTCTGGCGACTGGGACAATTTCCAAAGGCCATCAACAATAATAAAAGTAGGTATCTGTGAACTAGGAGAAAGAACTAAAAAAAAGATACAGGTATCAAGCAGTGTTGAAACCATGAATTTCTCATTAAAGAAGAGCCCCAAAGTCACCTCTTTCCCTTAAATATCGTATAGCCTCATTGGCTTTTGCCACCTTTGAAATAAGGCTCATGAATCCCAACCTCCCTTCTTTGCAGAGCTTTTAGGAGATACAAACAGGACAAGGACTCCCTCAGGATTTTACAATTCCCTTCAGGAAGCATCAATAATTTAACCCACGTCTGCCAGTCCTGCATGCTTCTCCTCTACCTGCTTACAGCCAGCATCTTCTTGAGGTAACCTTGTCAGTCAGCTCTCTGCAGTCGGCCACTGGCAAATATTAGTTCTCTGTAGTTCCTAAGGAAATTTCTCCCTGGCCCTGCAAAGACTCCCCCATACCCACCCACATCTCCAGCGTTTCCTTTTTGTCATCTCATGCTGTGCCATTAACACTTTGGTCTCTTTCTGTTCCCTAGGGAAAAGATTCCCTCTCTTTCCGCTCCGGAGTCTTTGCACACACTGCCATCTCAGTCTGGAAAGCACTCAGCACTCTTCTAATTTGTCATTTATTTGTATGATTATTCAATTAATATATGCTTCCTCACATTATATTGTAAGAGTTTGGAGGGCAGGTACTAGAACTCTTTGTTTACCAATGTATCTCTGGTGCCTAGTACAGTGCCTGGCACATAGCAGATGGTCAATACATATGTATTGAATTGATGACTGAATAAATGAATGAATGAGTCACAACTTGTTTTGGAAATTTAATGGAATAGTATGTATGAAAGCACTTTGTGACCTATAAAATTATCACGGTTTTGATTAGGCTGCCTTGTTAGGATGCTTGTTCCTTGCTGAGAAAATACTGTAGAGACATACTGGCTGGGACCAGGCATTAGATGTGTTAGGCATAAAAGATTCTGATTACCAGAAGGTTGTCACTTCCATCTGGGCCTGTCCCATCCTTGTTTACATCAACACAGACTCATTTAAAGGAAAGAAATAGATGCCAGAAATGGGAAATTTCTGTCCTCAGCTGTAGGATCCTCAGTTGGTTTGCTGAGATGGTTTCAGAAGTGAATTTAACATTCTTGCACACCCTCAAGTACCAGGAATTCTCTATACAGTCATGCACTATATAACGACACCTTGGTCAATGACAGACTGCATACACAACAGTGGTCCCCTACGATAGTGGAGCTACAAATTCCTGTCACTTCGTGATGTCTTGATGATCCTGACCCTGTGGAGGCCCAGGCTAAAGAGGGCATTTCTGTCATAATTTTTAACAAAAATATTTATAGGGTAAAAAATGTTAAAAACAGAGAACAGCTTATAGAATAAGGATATATAAGGAAATATTTTTGTGTAGGTGTTTTAAGCTGTGTTATTACAAAAGAGTCAAAAAGCTAAAAATTAAAAGTTTATGAAGTAAAAATGTTACAGTCAACTAAGGTTAATTTACTATTGAAGAAAACATACTTTTACAAATTTAGTGTAACCTAAGTGTACAGTGTTAGTAAAGGTCACAGTAGTGTACAGTTATGTTCTAGGCCTTCACATTCACTCACCACTCACTCACTCACGCAGAGCAACTTACAGTCCTGCAAGCTCCATTCATGGTAAATGCCCTGTACCGGCGTACCATGTTTGATCTCTTATACTCTATTTTTTACTGCATCTTTTCTATGTTTAGATGTGGTTTAAATATACAAATGCTCACCATTGTGTTACAGTTGCCTATAGTATTCAGTACAGTAACTTGCTGTACAGGTTAGTAGCCTCGGAGTAATAGGCTATACAGTGCAGCCCAAGTATATAGTAGACTACACTATCTAGGCTTGCGTAAGTGCGCTGTGATGTTCACGCAACAACATCGCCTAATGACCACTTCTCATGACATATACCTGTCATTAAGTAACACATGACTGTATTGCCATTTAGTTAATCTTTGTAGCAATTTGGAAGGCAGACATTATCCTACCTTATAGAAAATGGAGGGAGAATAAAAATATTTGCTTAAGGTCTAAAATGTAACAGTTAATAAGTTGGTGGTGTTGAATGCAAACCAGAGCATGTCTGTGATCTTTCTACTGCATGTGCTGGCTCTCCAAGTGGCCAGTGCACAAGCAGACCTCGATAGAAGAAACCCATGGCCTATTAACAGATAGGAAATCTGAACCACAGAGGTTCAAGTAATTTCCTCCCAGAGTAATAGTAAAAGATTACAGTGCATTTGGGGGGCTTGAACCCAGATCTTGACTATCCCAGCCTAATGATATTTAAATTATGCTTGTCTGACATAAAAATATATTGCAACTTGCTAAAAAATGTACTGCCTGCTGGAAAGTGCTGTCAGTTGCTTCCATTTTCGTCTTTCTCCTCATCTTGTTCTACTTCACGTTACTCTGAAAGATACTGCAGAGCCCCATTAAGCATTTTTTGACATCTGTTACTTTTAAAAATCTTACTTGTATTTTTTATTAACTATTTTTATTGAAAAAGTAATACACGCATAGTAGAAAATTCCAGACAGTACAATAGGGCATATGAGAAAATATATGTCTCTCTCTTGCTCACAGATGCCCTTCCACTATTACCACTTTCTTGGACGTCTTTCTGGAAATACTCTACATAGATGCAAATATATTTCTATACATATGTGTATGTGTGTGTATATATATGTGTGTATATATATGCATATGTATATATATGCATATATAGTTATGCATATATCTTCTAATGGCCAAAAATAATTCTGTGTTTTGCAGAAGTGATAATGTGTATCATCAAACATTTCTCTCTAATCCTACCCAAATTCTTATTTCAAACTCTTAATTGCCTTCTATTTATTTATATGGTTGGGATTCATTATTGGAGGTACAAGGAACTTGGCAGCACCCAGGCATTTGGCAAGAACCCTTCCTTTTCTTATAGTAGTAATTAAAAGCCTGTTCCAAAATGAAATGAATCTGGTAGTTCAAATGAGTAGATATTTGTTAAGCTAATAGAAGTGCCCTGGTGTGGTCCAAGCAGCAAGGAAAGCAGAGAATCAGGGGCTTGGCTGTTCCATCAGCAACATGATCCTCAATAAGTCACTTCATCTCTTTGAGATTCAGTTTCCCTACCAAAAAGTTCAAAAAGCCAGCCTAGGCACTTTGCCAGGTTCCTTCCTTCCTACTCTGCCACTTTATGGCTCTGGGAATTCTGGTGAAGAAAATGCCAGGCTGGAAATAGGGAACCAGAGAATTTACCACATAGTAGTCTTTAATTCTCTTGATCAAGTATTTCTATCTCTTTTGAGTATGTGGTAGGATGATACTCCCACTTCTTTGGATGTCAGCCATAGCCGTGTGACTCACTGGTGGTCCATGAAATGTAAGTGGACACGATATGCTTCACTCTCAGGCAGAAGCTTTACCAGCCAGCACGTGATTCTCCATGTTCTTTTTCTGTCTCAGCATTTGGGGACAGAGAGAGATGGAGCCTCCTTCAGTCTGGGTCTCTAAGTGAGGACAGAACAGCAGTTGGCCCACAATGAGCCTATAGTATGAGCAAGAAACAAACCATTGTCATTCAAGGCAATGAAATTTGGGGATGGTTTACCAATATACACACATCTAATTTTATTTTATTGTGCTTTACTTTTGTATAAGTGTTCCCTAGAGGGACAAAACTAATAGAATATATATGAGTTTATTAAATATTAACTTATAACTTACATGATCACAAAGTCCCAAAATAGGCTGTCTGCAAGCTTGAGGAGCAAGGAGAGCCACTCCGACTCTCAAAACTGAAGAACTTGGAGTCTGACGTTGGAGGGCAGGAAGCATCCAGCACAGGAGAGAGATGTAGGCTGGGAGGCTAGGCCCGTCTCTCTCCTTTTCCCATTTTTCTGCCTGCCTTATATTCGCTGCCAGCTGATTAGATTGTGCCCACCAGATTAAGGGTGAGTCTGTCTTCCACAGCCCACTGACACAAATAATAATCTCCTTTGGCAATACCCTCACAGACACACCCAGGATGAATACTTTGCATCCTTCAATCAAGTTGACAGTATTAACCACCATAACTTTATTGTACTTTGAAGATACTGCGCTTGCTGTACATTGAAGGTTTGTGGTGACCATGCATTGAATAAGTCTAATGGTGCCATTTTTCCACCAGCAAGTTCTCACTTTGTGTCTCTGTCACACACTGGTAACTGTCACAATATTTCAAACTTTTTTATTATGTTTGTTATGGTGATCTGTGATTGGTGATCTTTGATGTTATTATTGTAATTGTTTTGAGGCACCATGGACAATACTCATATAAGACAACAAGTCAATAAGCTAATAAGGCATTTTATCAATAAAAGTGTTTTTTTGTTTTGTTTTGTTGTTGGTGTTTTGAGACAGAGTCTTGCTCTGTCGCCCAGGCTGGAGTGCAGTGGCACGATCTCGACTCACTGCAACCTCTGTCTCCCGGGTTCAAGTGATTCTCTTGCCTCAGCCTCCTGAGTAGCTGGGATTACAGGCGCCTGCCACCACACCCAGCAAATTTTTTTTTTTTTCTTTGTATTTTTAGTAGAAATGGGGTTTCACCATGTTGGCCAAGCTGGTCTTGAATTCCTGATCTCGTGATTCACTTTGGCTTTCTAAAGTGCTGGGATTACAGGCGTGAGCCACTGTGCCCAGCCTAATCAATAAAAGTTTTGTGTTCTGACTGCTCCACCAACTAGCCATTCCCATGTGTCTCTCCCTCAGGCTTCCCTATTTCATTAAACACAATGTTGAAATTAGGCCAGTGTTAAAACTCTACAATTGCTTATAAGTGTTGAAGTAAAAGGAAGAGTCATATGTCTCTCATTGTAAGTTAAAAGTGAAAAATGATTAAGCTTAGTGAAGAAGGCATGCCAAAAACCAACACAGACCAAAAGATAGGCCTCTTGCACCAGTTAGCCAAGTTGTGAATGCAAAGGAAAAGTTATTGAAGGAAATTAAAAGTGCCACTACAGGCCGGGAGCAGTGGCTCATGTCACCAGCACTTTGGGAGGCCAAGACAGGCAGATAGCCTGAGGTCAGGAGTTCGAGACCAGTCTGGCCAACATGGTGAAACCCCATCTCTACTAAAAAAAAAAAAAAAAAAAATTAGCAGGACATAGTGGCATGTACCTGTAATCCCAGCTACTTGGGAGGCTGAGGCAGGAGAATTTCTTCCTGGGCGACAGAGCGAGACTCCATCTCAAAATAAAAAAAGTGCCACTATAGTAAACCCACCAAAGATAAGAAAGCAAAATAGGCTTTTGCTGATATGGAGAAATTTTGAGTGTTCTGGATAGAAGATCAAACCAGCCACAGCATTCCCTTAAGCCAAAGCCTAACCTAGAGCAAAACCCGAACTCATTTAAATTCCACAAAGGCTGAGAGAGGTGGGGAAGATGCAGAAGAAAAGTCTGAAGCTAGTGGAGGTTGGTTCATGAGGTTTAAGGAAAGATGCCATCTCTAGAACATAAAAGTGCAAGGTGAAGCAGCAAGTGCTGATGTAGAAGCTGCAGCAGTTATCCAGAAGCTCTAGCTAACATCATAGATGAAGGCAGCTACACTAAACAACAGATTTTCAGTGTAGACAAAGCAGCCTTCTATTGGAAGAATTTGCCATTTAGGACTTTCATAGCAAGAGAGGACAAGTCAATGCCTGGCTTCAAAGCATCAAAGAACAAGCTAACTCTCTTGTTAGGTGCTAATGCAGCTGGTGACTTTAAGTTGAAACCAATGTTTGTTTACCATCCTGAAAAATCCTAGCTCCCTTAAGGATTATGTTAAATCTACTTTGCCTGTGCCCTAGAAATAAAACAACAAAGCCTTGAAGGCAGCACATGTGTTTACTGCACGGTTTTACTGATAATGGACCTGGCTCCCCAAGAGTTCTGATGGAGATGTACCAGGAGATTCATGATTTTTAAAGACTAACACAACATCCATTCTGCAGCCCATGCATGGATCAAGGAGTCACTCTGACTTTCAAATTTTATTATTTAAGACCTAAATTTTGTAAGGCTATAACTGCCATAGATAGTGATTCCTTTGATGAATCTGGGCAGAGCACATTGAAAGAGTTCTGGAAAGGATTCATCATTCTAGATGCCATTTAAGAACATTCGTGATTCATGGAAGGAGGTCAAAATATCAACATTAACAGGTATTTGAAAGACATCTATTCCTTTTTTCAAATCTTCTGAAAGATTCTAACCCTCATGAATGATTTTGAGTGGTTCAAGACGTCAGAGGAGAAAGTAACTGCAAATATGGTGGAACTAGCAAGAGAACTAGAATTAGAAGTAGAGCCTGAAGATGTGACTGAATTGCTGCAATCTCTTGATATAATTTAAACAGATGAGGAGTTGCTTCTTCGGCATAAGCAAATAAAGTGCTTTCTTGAGATGGAATCCATGCTGGGTGAAGATGCTGTGAACATTGTTGAGATGACAACAAAGGATTTAGAATATCACACAAACTTAGCTGATAAAGCAGTGGTGATGTTTGAGAGGATTGACTCCAATTTTGAAAGAAGTACAACTGTGGATAAAATGCTATCAAGCAGCATCATATGCTACAGAGAAATCGTTCATGATAAGAAGAGTCAACTGATGCAAGAAACTTCACTGTTGCCTTGTTCTAAGAAATTGCCACATCCATCCCAACCTGCAGTACGGTCACCTTGATTCATCAGCAGTCACTAATATCAAGGCAATACCTTCCACCAGCAAAAAGATTACGACTCTCTGAAGGCTCAGATGATCATTAGCAGTTTGTTTTTGGCAATAAAGTATTTTAAAATAAGGTGTGTATACTGTTTTTTAAAGACACAATGCTATTGCACACATGATACACTACAGCGTAGTGTAAACATAACTCTTATATGCACTAGGAAAATCCAAAAACTTGTGACTTGCTTTATTGTGGTGGTCTGGAACTCAATATCTCCGAGGTATGCCTGTATCATGGGAATGCCAGAAGTGTTTCTGAAAAGTCAGAAACTTTGGAACAATGACAGGAATCTCCCAGTATGCATTTAGCTCATTTTGCTCTCATGAAGGATTTTTCAGTGATCTTCCTGTTCATTTTTAATTCTTAGTGGAATTTGTAGTTGTCTTTCTCCTGCTCTTTCCTATCATCTTTCTTCTTTTTTTATTCTTCTCTGTTCCCTTTTAATATGTTTCCTAAGCTTTTGACCTGTTTCCCTATTTTATATTCCATCTTCTGAGAGCTCACTCTCTCCTCTCCCGTTCCCTCCTGTGCCTCTTTTCCCTACAAAGCCTTTTCTTGACACTTATCCCCTGACAATTGCTTCCCCGGGTCTGCCTTTCAGCTTTATAAAGCCCCATGTGGTCTCTACTTTCAGTCTCTTTCATGCATCTTTCTTCTTTCTTTTGGATCCTGTCTAATCTGCTTTGTCTGAATTCTCTAATCAAACTGACAAACACCTCCTCAAATACCTTTTGAGCCATCCTCATCCTCCCTGACCTACCTAGTGCCCCTGATACGGCAGATGACACTTTTTTTCTTCTTTGATAACTGTCAGTTTCAGTAATCTTTCATTTCTGAGGGTTTTTTTCCCCAAATTATGGAGATTCACTTTTAGTTCAATTCAGCAGACATTTCTCAAGTCTCTACCAAGAATGGGTCACTGTGCTGGCAGTGAGAAACCCCAAGGCTATCTGGCAGTCAGAAATAGGGTCGAGGAGTAATATACCGTGTAAGCACTAGAATTATTCCTGGAAAAAGTAAGCCAGACCCTTGAGAGTTGTGAGAACAATCTGCCAGTATAGATCCAGGTCCAATTTACATGTACCAGGCAATTAGCAGGTGTCAGGTCAAAGGACAAGCAGAGCTAAGTGAGCATATACCTGCATCAGAGTTGTGGTCAGGAGTCAAGATCAGAAACTTATGGAAGCAGATGTGTTAGGAAATGAGACTTTGAAGAGGAGCTGGGGGATTGTATAACCAAATTCTGATGGTCAGCGTTCTTCTGGAGATCCCATTAAAGAGCAAGGAGGCATCTTCAAGGTCCTGCTGTAGTCTGATTTGCCACCTGGCAACTGACACTTAGAACTTACAAACCAACAAGAGAGGTGAACATACGTGCAACTTACCCCAATCCAAAATGAACTGAGATCCCTGTCACATGAGAGCTGGAAACAGTTTGCCATTCCTTGCACTAATGCAAGGGAAGCCTTCCTTCTGACTGGGGCAGGTGGTCAAGTGAAGGAGGCTCCATGGAGGAGATCTGAGTTGGCCTCACCCACAAAATGACAGCAATAATCCCTATCACGCAGGTTATGGTGAGGAGTAACAGAGTAAGGACATGTAAGGTGGAGGGTGGGGTACATGGAGCTTGGCACATATTTGTGGAATTTCATCAGCTATAGAACAGCTGTAGAGGAGGGACAAGGAATAAGTCCCTTGGTTTTTCTCTTTGAAACCCTGACTTTTTTCTTTCTTTGAGATTCAGCTCATCCTAGACGGTAGCCTTAGTCATGACACTCCTGAGGTAGGCTGTAATCTGGAAATGAAGGGGGCCAATTTTGAAAGTGGCTAAGAGTCTGCAGTCAGACCACCTGGGCTCAATCTTAGCTTGCCATTCACTAACTAGGTGAGCCCAGAAAGTTGCCTTATCTACCTAATCCTTCATTTTTTCATCTGTAAAATGAGAACGATTATGTTCTCATAGTGAAGATCGAATGAGATGATGCTTAGCATAGTCCTAGCACAAGGAAAGTGTTTGACAAATTACTTCTGATTATAACTAAATGTATTCAGCAACAGAGCTAAGTCAAGAGGACAGAAGCCACTTTATGTATTTCAAACAAAAGGATGGAACACAGGGAATCAGGAGCTTTCAGAAGCTTTGTAAGGACCAGCTGGATAAGTTGAAACAAGGGGTCAGTCACTGGCTTTCAGCTTTACCGCCATAGCTGTGATTCTGAGAATCAGGAAGCTATCACCACCTCCCAGGGGTCAAGAAACTGCAGAAAACCACCACAGGCGGTGTTCACAGGTGGCCCTGTAACCCCTGCCAGTCAGAGGAACATGGATGCGACTGATAACATGCGGCTAAAGCCATGTGTTCAGCAGCACTGCCTGAGGAAGAATGGCTTCTACTTCTAACACTCACATGAGTACATCTTGCAGGGAGAACTGTAACCGTATCAGGAACCCTGCTGGCACAGGAGTCTGAACAATGCGGTTCCCAGCCACCATTCCCCTGAGACACTGGGAGGGCATAAGGGGGTGGTAAAGAAGCAGCTGTCAACAAGTGATACCCAGCACTCAGAGGATGTGCCTGGATCAGAAATTCTAACAATGGGCTGAAAGGTATCATTCTATTTCCCTCCACACCCCCAGGGGACTGTGGCTCTCTTCCTTTGAGCTTCAATGGAACTTGAATCTGAGCTTCCAATTGATTGCAGGTCTTTACTTGTCTGCTCTGGGGTCTCTGACTGAACTCAGGGAATGTCCACTACCACATTCAGTGTCCCTCCCTGCCACAGCAAGGTCAGTTTCTTTGTGTCATCTATGCCAAATGCATTTACAATGTTTTGGATCCAGCTACACAAACTTTGGACTGGAAGGGAGACAGTTTTAGCTCTCAGAATGCTTTAGCAACATATGATTCTCCTCCACAAAGTGCCTCCCATATGTCTGGGCAGATTTCCCATGCTTATCTTTCCTGTGAAGCAGTTTAAGTTGACCGAGAGGCAGGAGCTTGGTGTTCTTGCCTTAAACCAGCCACCCTTTGGCTGTGGGACCCTGAGCAAGCTGCTTCCCATTTGGGGGCCTTGATTGTTGCAAGCACAAAATTTGGGTGTTAAGTTAAATGGTCTCTGGGCTCTCTTCCAGGCCTGATAATGCATTGTTACTGGAGGCAGTGGGGTGTCATGGTTAGAGCATAGGGTGGCACACAGTCAGGGCTAAGGAAACCTCTGGTATGATTATTATCTTCGCTTACTCTGTTGCTGCCTAAATCCCCATCCTTCCACTTGGTAAGCACCCTTGGGTCAGAGTCCACAAGAAAACAACCTTACCTAGAGTCTACCTTGCCACCATCGGCACCCAGCTCAGACACTGCCCATACACATAGATACCTTTGTGCTGAGGGCTGGGGTACGAAGGCGAGGCTGGGCAGAACCATGTTAGGACAGAGACATGTCATGGCTCATTTTTGCCTTTGCGGCCCTCTTTGTTTGTAAGAGGCTTGTTGTCTGAAGGCAGCTAAATTTAGCCATATTTTGTCAGCTAGAATGTACGCCCTGAAGAGAAGGCTAGCAAATCTCAGCTGTGTCACACTTTATTAGTCATGCGAGCACTTAAAAGCATGCTAGAAGAACCACTTACTGGGATTGGTGGTAACAGTGCTGAGAAATGCTGCACTGACTTTTTTAGGATTTACCTCAAGAAGCAGGATGGAGGGAAAGCATGAAATCTCCTAAACAATGAGTGGGTTTTTTTTTTTTAACTTTCTTGCAAAATTGACAAATGGGATATTCAAATGAGGAGAGAATGTATGGAGTGGGATAGTATTCATGTGGCCTCTTTCTCTGACATGCCATCTTAACCCACCCTCCCCACCAACACTTCCATTTGAATTCAGAAATACAGTTTAGTTGCCGGTACCAGGTTAACTATTTAAGATAGAGGTAGGGAGATAAACTAATCTTTGTTGAGTATCTACTTTGATATAGGTGCTTAATGTTCATTTCTTTTCATTTTAAAAATGATGCAATAAGGTGAGTGGTGTGACTTTCACTTCTTAAACAAGAAACTAAAACTCAGCAAGGTGAATAACAAGAGCCAGGTTGTAAATCCAGTTTGCCTAAATTGTAAGGCCATGTTCTTTCCACAGCAAGGGTCAGGGTAAGGACACTGAGGAATTCAACTTAACGGTGACTGAGATGGACCCCTCTCTGCCTTGATATTAGCATCCTTTTTCAGTGTGCATGGCTCTGTCAGTGCTGTGTAATTTCATCCTGCAAGGCTCAAGGGTCAGGATACGTGTTCTAGCAGAAGCTGCACATCTCCAGCTCTCAAGCGTCTCCATGGGGTTTGGCCCAGGTTGATTTGGCAGTTGCTGAACAAAATCTCCCATCTGTAAAGAGAGACATGTGTCTGCTCTTCCATAAGGCCCACAAAATGAAAAGGCAAACCCCTCTGCTATCCAGGGGAAAAAGGAACTCTCCACAGCTTTTGTTCATCTGTGATTCTATGGCGGGTTGACAATTTCAACCCTTTCCTTAACAAACCCTTCCTGTAAAATTTCTGGAGTTTCTAAATAAAGATAAATGCTTAATTCAATATGACAAGATGCCTCTAAGCATCCTGCAAAGAACAATCGCTTCTGTGTCCCAACCCCACCACATCTCCCCTTTTCTGGGAATTCAAGGCTCAGTAAAAACACCAGTCTGGATTGTCTGAGGCCTTTTCTGTCATCTAGAAAAGCATAATGGGATTCATGACCCTCTGTGAACGGCATCTCAGAATGTTAGTGATAGGAAGAGCAATGGAGATACAAAAATCAAGTCCATGGAAGTGAGGTGATCCATGCAAGGTTTGACTGCTAATCAGTGACAGAACCTGGTATACATCCAGGCCTTCTGACTTGAAGGTCAACAGGTAACAGCATGGTAAAATTGATGGAAGCCTCTGCCCTTAATTCCACCTCTTTACAAGCTACATGACCTTAGGAAACTCTCAACCTCTCTGAGTCTCCACTTCTTTATCCAAAACAGGGTAGAGAGGATTAGTGATAATCAGGCATCCAGCTACATACCTGTCATATAGTAGATGCTCAATAAATGGTAGCTAGTATTAGTAAGGAGTAAAAACACTGAGGGATGTAGGAGTTCAGGGAAGAAAGAAGATGAGCTTACTGGAGGAGTAAGGAAAGACTGCTTAAAGAAGGGCAATGACTGGCTGGGCACAGTGGCTCACACCTGTAATCCCAGCACTTTGGGAGGCCCAGGTGGGCAGATCATCTGGGGTCAGGAATTCGAGACCAGCCTGACCAACATGGAGAGACCACCCCCCATCTCTACTAAGAAGACAAAAAATTAGCCAGGCGTGGTGGTTCATGCCTGTAATCCCAGCTACTCAGGAAGGCTGAGGCAGGAGAATCACTTGAACCCGGGAGGTGGAGGTTGTGGTGAGCGGAGATTGTGCCACTGCACTCCAGCCTGGGCAACAAGAGCAAAACTTGGTCTCAAAAAAGAGAAAAAAAAGAGGGGGGTTCGCCAGTGATTTAGGACTTGAAGACCGGAGGATATTTGGATGGGAAGTAAGAACAGGTAGAACATTCTTGATTAGGGCAATGAAGTAAGGAAAAGCTTGTAGGCAAAAAAAGCTAAGAGCCAATTTAAGAACAATGAGTAAGTTGTTTGACTGCAGTAATAGGGTCAGGAAAATAAGTTGCTCAAGATCCAACTGCAAAGATTACATTGGGGGAGACCTGAATGTCATGCTAAGGAAGCTGAATCTGTGCATACTTGGGAACCTTTGAAGGAAGGGCTTTGACCAGAGGAATTAGTGAATACAGCAAATCAATCTGGTAATGACACGGTGGGGGTGAACTGGAATAGGTATCAGCTGGAAGTTAGAAGAATAGCGGAAAAGTTCCTATAGCAGGCCAGGCAGGAGAAGAAGAATGCAAAGGAAAGTTGTGGCAGCTGAAATGAGTAGGAAAAGATGAGTGTGAAGGATATTTTAAAGGAAAAGTTGGCAGGAAGAATCAATACTATTGTAGGAAAGAGAATTTAATTAGCTTTGTAAAGTGGAGAGGGAATATTCATGGCTTGTTGGGTTGAGCACTATATTTTAAAGAAAAGGTGTCTCAATCCACTCATCTAAGAGAAAAGGAGCATGATAAATGATTAAGCCAAAATGACTAAAAGACTTTAAGAAATGATAAAATGAACTCAAATGAAGATTAAATGTTCAAGATCCGCGAGTCTTGGCTCAAACATAACTCCTTAGGGTTAACTTTCAATATGCATCTCAGTGATTCTTCAAAGTCTTTTCACTAATGGCAGACCTAGTTGCTGAAAAATAATGGTTGCATATTAAATTGGTAGCATATATAGCCTTTGCTCTCCTTTCCCTTATTTCTACAGGGAGGCTCATGGAGTCTAATTGAGCCTTCCTTAATGATTTTTTTTCTAACTTAATAGTAATGCTCAGGGCTACCTTTCTCAAATAGCGTTTAGCAAGATGCTGAACCCTTGAGCTGTTCCTTAAGGAAGGGTCTATATTGTCTCCTATCAGTCACAGGCCAGAAAGGCAATGGAAACCTACCAGTCACTTGAACAGAAAGAATTTAATATAAAGGTATAAAATTGTTAACCAAGCAACCGAAGAGGCAGAAGAACACCAAGTTATCACAGAGGTAGCAAATGCAGGAAGGAGTGATCACCCCTAGGGCTAGTATTCCTAAATATACTAGCTGGTGTCCATAGGGCTGATTCTATTAAATCCTATAAGCTTGTGGGAAAGCACCACAGAGCTGAAGCTTAGATCTCTGAGGAGGGGGTGCCACTTGTTGGGTGCTAGACTCTGAGCTCAAAAGAAGAGAGGCACCGAGGGTCTAGGATCCAGACCTCTGAAGAAGGGATGCCAGTCAGCTGGTGCTGGCACCTCTTATGCAAGAGGCTGCTTCTGTAAGTATTGCGAAAGAAGCTATTCAGCTGGGTCTACAGAAGTACTTGCCGCTGCCAATGGGAAGCGCTGCTAGGATGCTTACAGGCAGGAAACAAACAGGAAGTCCCTCCTCCAATTCTCCGCGTCCCCATCCACCAGCACCCCCTAGTGGCTGAGTTTAACAGGGACTCTGGCGGACTGAAATGAGGTTTGCGGAGTTGAGTGGGGGTGGCGTGTAGAGCTAAGACAAAACAGTTTAATAATGGGGCACATGCCACTTGCTGTATCATCCTCTTGGACAGTCACTGTGTATATTAAAGGCTCTGAGCAGTTCTAGAGAAAAATGAGTTTGTGTAACTGGGCATTCCTCACTGTGCCAGGAGTCTTCCCATTCCCCACCCCTTTCCCCAATATAATGAAATGCAAATGTAAAATTGAATGGGCTGGATCTATACATAGTGACATAGAGACCAATTATGAATTACTTTACTTTTGTATGGAAAACAAACACATGTTTATATAAAAAGAAAGGCCAGAGGCTAAACACCAAACCGTAAACAGTGGTTATCATCTGCCAGGGCGGGTATTTGTTATGGGGTTCTGTTCACTTTCTACCTCACTTCTCTCTAGTTAGGGTTTTTCAACATGAATGTATATTGTTACATAATCAGAAAAAAAAGTTAGATCACTTTTGGCAGGGGGAAGGAAAGAATCACCTAGAACCAAACAGTCTTCAAAATGCCATCAGAGTCCCTGTTAAAATGTGGCACCCAAACCTAACAGAATATTTTTGAAGAGAGGAGAAAAAGAAGGTAAGCAGCATCTACTCAATACCTACTACATGCCAAGCTGTTGAGAATGTGACATAAATTATCCCATTTAGTCTCAGCAATCCAATTATTCCCATTTTTCCAGACAAGGAACAAGGCTCAGAAGTGTATGTATTTTGCTTAAGACCTAAAAAAGAGGAGGAGTTACTGCACGCCTATTACACTGCACTGCATCATTATCTGTCTTGTAGATATGTCTTATACTTCTTATGTATCATGTGTTATTTCTCCCTGATAATGTGGGGATTTTTTATGTCTAAGGATCTCTATCTTGGTTTTCTAATATATGTCACTCCTTTTAAGGAATACTATGGCCTAAATTATATCCACCTCCAAAATTCTTAGGATCGTTCCAATCCCCAGGGTCTCACAAGGTATTTGTAGATAGAGCCTTTAAAGAGGTGACTAAGTTAGAATGAGGCCTTTTAGAGGGGACTGTAATCCAATCTGATTGGTGTCCTCAAAAGATGAGGACATTTGTACACAGGCTGAGGGGTGACCATGTGAGGACACAGAGATAAGGTGGTCAACTGTTTGCAAGCCAAGGAGAGGGGCCTCAGAATAAACCAAACCTGCTGACACCTTGATCTTGAACTTCCAGCCTCCAGAACTGTGAGAAACTAAGTTTCTGTTGCTTAAGCCACCTGGTCCGTGGTATTTTGTTATGGCAACCCAAGCAGACTAATATGATTTATACTTGTTTAAATCACCTCCTAGTGCTTCACATACAACAGATGTTTTGTTAGCATTTTGATGATTTATCATTTTGATCCTCTTTCATCCATTTAATCAATCATACCTGAGCAACTCCCTGTGCCAGGCACTGTAATAGATCCTGGGGATAAAACAATGAACAAAATAAGAAAACTAGCTGCCATCATGAAGCTTAGATTCTACTAGGGGAGAAGATAAAAAAGTAAAATAAAAACTGTGTTTACATAGTGATAAATAATTCAAAAACATAATATGGTAAGTGGTGCTAAATGATAAAGAGAAAGAGAAAACAGAGTTAGGAAGAGGATATGGAATGTGGGAGGAGGGTGGGTGTCCAGGGAAGACTTCCTGAGGTATACCACATTAGGATAGACTTTTTAACATTAGACCACCCTCCCCTACATCCCCACAAAAATCACAGGGCCACCTTCAGTAGGTTTCCAGAGGTCATTTTAAACTTCCCCTCAAAGTCAGCAAACATGTACTTCCTACACTCTCCCAAGTCCAAAGCTGCATAGCAACAGGTCATTAACCAGCTAATAGATAAATACACAGGTCAGTCTCAGATCTGTTTTCCCCTATGAAAAACTGATTAGTCCTAGGGTCACTTTTCTAGTTCAGAAACATTCTCTTTCTCCCACTTTCAAAACATGACTGGGCAATCATTCAGGAAAAACATAAAGAGAGAGAATACCTAAAGTTATTTGCATTCAGTCAAAAATGGAAATGGCTTTTAGCATTTGTTTGCATTCCTGCTAGAAAGGACCTGTGATGTTTTGTTTGCTCACACAGCTTCCTATTTAAATGGCAGTAGAAAACAGTGAAGGGAAGTAGTTGGAGAAGAGCAGAGAGACTGAATCATTTCCAGGATTTACTGATTTGCTGGCTGACCCTGACTAAATCTCCTTAACCTCTATTTCTTGAATCCATCATTT
This sequence comes from Colobus angolensis palliatus, assembly GCF_000951035.1. Classification (NCBI taxonomy): domain Eukaryota; kingdom Metazoa; phylum Chordata; class Mammalia; order Primates; family Cercopithecidae; genus Colobus; species Colobus angolensis. The sequence goes on from NW_012115043.1 coordinate 10,066,525, forward strand.
CACACAATAGTGGGGATAAAGAAAATTGCGGTTTTGATGTTGTTATCAAATGTTTAGAGTTTGTGGTTAGAAGAGACAAAAGCCGGCTGAGGCTGCCATATTTGCATAATATTTTCCTTTTTCTTCCTCTCTGGTTTGGTTGCTCTTGTAATCAACTCAGAACAGGCAGTTCCGTTCCTCAGCCCTCCCCAGACCCCTGAGGAGACAAACTGCCTGGCTTGCTCACTCTTTGGGGACAGCAGTTGCTCAAACCTGGTGGCTGTGATCTAAGGGTTAAACCTGTGGCTGCCTTGACCTGCAGCATCCCCTTGTTTCAACCACAATTTCAGCTTCATTACACCTATCTGTACCTGCAGGGCAGTCTCCGTGACAGGAAAGGAGCCCGATGGACAGAGAGAACTAAGTGAATTTCATAGGCTCTGGTAAGCCACCCTGATTACCTTGGAATACAGGGCATGCACAAAGGAGGTAGCCTCCCAGGTAAGACCTTCTGTGGTGATGCCTCTCCCCGGTACTAGTCCTGAGAGTGGTGAAAGGAAACCTTCTGTGTTCAATAACTGCAAATGTGACATCTCAGCAGCTGGGAGGAGCTGTTTCCCAGGCTCTTCATAACAGACAAGTAAAGACAGCACAAGGTGAAGAGGCTCTTGGTAATTGAGGCCTGGAGGCTACTAGCAGCATTCCTGACTCTACCCATTCCCAGGACCTCATCTACCCCTGCCAGATTCTCTTAGGATTCCCCCAAGTGACAGATGGCTCTCCCAGATGGCCAATCGGCACAGATGTGATCCCAGCCTTTAGATAAACAATAGCTTTTGCTGGCATGTACAGTAACCTAAATTTGTCCAATTATAAAATCCAGCAAATGCCACAGTCTTGGACAGACCCTGTTTCTAGGCCTCCATGGTCAATTTAAGGACACAGGCACTACACAGAGTGGAAGAAAATGACATAATGTGTAGTTCGGGAAGCCTGAATTCTGGACCCAGCTCCTCCACCAAAGAGCTGAGTGACCTTGGCTAAGTCCCTTCCCTGCTGCAGGCCTCACTGTGCCCATCTGCATTGTTTACAGCTATGGGGCTTGAAGACCCATCATCTTTGGGCCAGGAACATGTCAATTTCATTATCTTGCCCCTTGAAATCTTACCGAAGTTCGTTCAAACTTCATCCCACTTGTGGTGAGACCCCATCCTCCCAGTGTCTGGAATTGAGAAGGAGAGGAGGCGGCTCATGGCTTTGCTCTCACCTCTGCCCCGAGCTCCTGTGTTTGGTGAATTCACTCAGCTTATTGCTCGGGTGTGCTAATTGGGCCTGTGATGATGGCCATGCAGCACTTCACTCCGTCACGGATTGCCACTGGTGAACAGTCACATGGATTTCTCACACATGGCCATTGGGTGGGAGGCAAACTTAAAACATTTAGGAGGAAAAGGAGGGAAACCATAAAGACTTGATTTTAGACACCATAGTCCTTGAAGGACCGTCTCTGCCGATCTGGGTCCCAGGCTCTGGCTATACAAGTCAGACCTCATTCTCCCTCCCCACTCCCTGTTTCCGCTGGGGAATAAAAGCAAATCCTCCAGCTCTCTGTGGAGAACAATTCACTTTTTGTTCTGTCCTTGTCTACTAGCTCTGCTTTTTCCTTCCAGACTATCGAAAGCATTATATTTTCACTCCCAAATATCCCAACAATGTATTTTTCTCCATGTCATTAGTTCCCTTCAAAGAGTAATTCTGGTGCTAGCTGTTACTTTCTCACACACACACACACACGTGCGTGCGCTCACGCGTAATCCCTTCAGACTTACAAGTCCTCGACATTTTGCTTTAATGAGAATTGGTTGAGTACCTACTGTGCTTGGCACAGGGCTGCTCACTATGAGATCTAAAAATGATGTATCCAAATTGGCACCTACTCAGGTGGGAAAACAAGATTAAAACACCCAGAGAACTGATTATAATTAACTGACAAAATGTATGCTGGGGAGGTTAAGAAAAGGAAGAACCAAGTTGATACAGGGAGATCTTCAAAGAGATGATAAAGCTTGCGAGGGCCCCAATGAGTGAGCTGCCTGCCCCAGGTAAACATTTCCAGAAAAATAATCATGTTCAGAGCCTGAGAAGCAGAGCTACCACCCTCTGAGAGGAGGACTGATATTCTCTTCAAACACAAACCCTTTTTGGGAAGTTCATCATTAACCGATGTATGTTTGCTCCAACATAGACTTGAAACTGGTCCTTACCAAGTTTCTCTCTGTTCTATTTGTCGAACATTTGCTATAAACCAGACACTGATCTAGACCCAAATCCCTGCCCTAGATAGCTCAGCCACAGGAGAGGTGGGTTGGTCTTATGTACTGGAATTCATCTCCCTTTGGAATAGGTGCTTCGAGTCGGGTTGTCAGCCTAGGTGCTGGGATCAGTGGCAAGCATCTGTGAGCACGTGACTGGGAGCAGAGTGCAGTCTGTTGAGTGTAGAAACCGGGAAAACTGAAGAGATACATCCGGAACTCCCGACACTGCACACATCCACTCTCATTCACTGTTTCTCTGGTCATGTCTAGCATGCTCAGTATGTGCTGGGGAAAGGAAAGGGTGCAAAACCTATCCTTTACCCTTGGGAACCTGCTGGTCTTTTATATCCTGAGTAATGACTAGTCTGATAGAAATGGGTAATAAGAGCTCAGAAGCACTAAGGAAGAAGAAACTAATCTTTTAGGTCTAAGGGTCTTTGGAGAAGGCTTCATTCACTACGGAGGTAACCTTTGGAGAAACAGTACCAATTCTCTAAGCAGAAATCGGGAATATGGAATCTATAAAAACCTAAAAATACTAATCTAGAATCTTTCAGAAGTAGAAGTTGAGATGGCTGGAGTAAGATTGAGGTAGAGTAAGTGAAAGAGGGCAGTGTCATGAAGCATCAATAGAGGGTGAGGTCTTCCAGTAAACCATGTTTGGCCTTTATCCCATAGCAGTGGGTCCAGCTGGAGCTTTTGAAACATATGGATTCACATTGTCTCTGAGATAACTCTAGTATTGGTGTGGAGGAGGAATGGAACAGGTAGGGCTGGTATACAGTGAGACAGGCAGGAAAGGATTACAATCCTGGTGAGATATGATGAGGGTCTGGACTCGCTGATTATGGTTGAAGAGATCAGAGTTGGCCTCAACCTGCGCTAGCTGTTGCTTTGTAAAATTAAAATGCCATCAGCTTAGGACTGCGGCAATGCTATGTGCTGACTAGGTATTAAAGGTTGTTCCCCATGATTAAAAAGGAAGACATTGATTGCTAGTACCCTCCTTGAAGGTGACCTGTAATAACTTGTCCTCGTAGTTGCTGGGGAGTTGCAAGCTTCTCTATGAGCCCCTCTTGTCTCGCAAAGATAGCCTGAAGATGTATCCGGTTGCTGAATAGAACGTGCCTCTTTTGCTGCCTCTCCTTAATATAATGAAATCCCTAAGCACAAGGGGGAAAGTGGGCCATTCGGCACAGAAGTGATTATAAAAATTGACTTTTATGTTGACTGTAGATTCTCTGACATGCCTCCCACCCCGTGGTATCTGAGAAGAAAAAGTGTGACAGGTCTCACCCCGAAGGCAGAGCCGCAGCACTTGCTGGGAACTTCTGCCAACCTGGCAATCTGGTGCCACGGCCAAAGATGTCCTCCAGAAACATGGACCCGAAGGACGTCGTGGCTAGCCCTTCTCTCCCTCCTTTGAAAGCTGCTATTCCAAAGTTAGCTCTCTCTTTGCTCCCCTAAATATTTTCCTGATGTTGTATCCTTAGGTGTGAAATTGTTTTGTAAGGGACTCTAGCTTTTGCAGCTGGATTTTAGGAGGCTATAGAAAAGGAGTCCCATAAATCCCCCCCTTCTAAGCTACAAACACCAATTAAACAACTGTGCTTCCACCTGGAATGGCAGAAATTGCTTTAAAACCTCAATCTGTAGCTGTAATTGCCAGATCATATGTAGAAATGTGGAATGTGGGAGTCATTATGGATGATAGTGAAATGGCCCATTTATTGCCGTTTCTTGGCTAGAATGTTTCTGGAGTGCGTTGTTTTCTACTTACCGGCTCTGGCTATATAATGCCAAAACATCTGATCAATGGAGCCAAAATTTCAGCCCATTGTTTGCTGAATAATCTGAAAATGAACTTAAATGAAAATAACTGGGTGTGAGGGAGTGGGTGGTACAAGGAGAGAGAAGGAAGAGGGAGGGGCAGGTTGTCTTCACTATTCCAAATATTTAGATTGGCTCCGGTTTTCACTAAATTGAAAAACTCTTTCTCAATGATGTGTTAGGGACACAACTCTTTTGCATATCTGAGTGACTCTTAAGTCTGGTTTCCTGAAAATTCAGTGGTGCCTTTCCTTCCTGTGGGTTGAGCAGTTATTTTGATCTTTCAGCTTGGGGTTTCTGAATATTTGCAGTGTTACTCTGATAGCGTTGTGCTAGCCCCAAACTGTGTTCAATAAAAATTCGGGAAAAAAGGATGTGGATTCTTCTAAGTCATAGTCCAAGAAGAAGAACAAATGAATGTTATGCCTCTTATTAGAAATAACCAGGATTTTTTTTTTTTTTTTTTTTTTTTTTGAGGCAGAATCTCACTCTGTCACCTAGGCTGGTGTGCAGTGGCGTGATCTTGGCTCACTGCAACCTCTGCCTCCAGGGTTCAAGCAGTTCTCCTGTCTCAGCCTCCCGAGTAGCTGGGACTACAGGCACCCATCACAATGCCTGGATAATTGTTTGTATTTTAATAGAGATGGGGTTTCACCATGTTGCCCAGGCTGGTCGCGAACTCCTGAGCTCAGACAGTCCACCTGCCTCGGCCTCCCAAAGTGCTGGGATTACAGGTGTGAGCCACCGAAGCCGGCCATAACCAGGATCTTAAGCAAGTGACATAAGGCAGCAGCTACTGACTTCAGCTGTTTCCCACCAAACGTCATCTGACCTGCATTATCTGTTCCTCTTTCGTCCATGTCCAAATAGCCTATCTTTCAAGGTCAAGTTCTTACTTATTTTTTGTGCTAACATGTAATTGAGCCCTTACTACATTGCCAGATGCTGCTTTACATTTATTATCCGACTTAACCTACAAGGTAGACACTATTGTTATTCCCATTTTACAGATGAGAAAACTGAAGTTTAGGAGGATCAAATAACAGTCTCAAGGACACACAGCTCGTTTGTGTTGGAACAGAATCAGAAAGCAGAGGATATCACTGCAGCTTGCTTTTCCTTAATCATTAAGCTATGTGGCCTCTGATTAAAGGCCCAACTCTTCTGAAAACCTCTCCTAATGACCCCATGCACAATGCAGTCTCTGCCCCTCTGGCTTCACTTTTAACTTACCACTTGTACCACATATCTGGAAATTTCCTCTCAACAAATATACTTTTGACGGTTTTCCTTTATTTTCTGGAATTACGATTATGTTATGAATTTTTTTCTCAAATGTGTCCTAAAATTATGTTAAAGTGCAGGCCATGTCTTAAGTAGCCTTATACTTGTCACAGCCCTCCACACTGCAAGAAGACCTAGGGGGTAACAGAGAGATGGCAGACCTATGGTATTATCGTCATTATCTGGTCACCTGCCACAGTGAAATCAGTCACATGGAGGCTGAGCTCATAGGGAGACCAGCTCCTATAGTCCTCTCCACTTGGGGAATGTGTGAATGGGTGCTCTGAAACTTCGTGCTTCTGCTCAGAAATTTGGAGGTGTGATTTATGGGTGAGATTTACCCACTTCTTAGCAATAGCTGGAACACTAGACCAGTTTTGAAAGCTGGAGGTATTTTTCTGATGTGAGTGTTGGCAAGGATTGGTAAGACCCCCAGCCCCCACTTCCTCAGAGTGTTAAGCGGGGTCTTGAGAAGTGGGTAGGCAGCCAACGTAGAAGTGTATAAGATCTCTTTTCTGGAGATTACACAGAAAATGCAAGCAAAACTTGCAAAGTGGTTTCTGTGTTCTTGGAGTTGTCATTTTTGTCACTTTATTTGGCTGTGAAGCTGATTTTCACACAGGCCTGGTGGTTGTTAAAGTAAACACAAGTATAGTATTAATATCCTCTGCATATATTTAGGTAAAATTGACATCCAGTTGAAGTCAAGAAGTGGTTTGCTTACTCATAGTTCTTGGAAACTGTACACATACTGATTTAATACTTATGTTCCCCACATATACATCCTGACTAACAGTATCTTCTCCTCAACTTTTACAAAATTTTACAAATTTAAGCATACAAAATATGCTTAAAATATCAAGTGAGTAATTTGCAGCCACTATACTTTGAGAATCTGCCAGGCCTACTCAAAGCATGATTCTGAAATATTCTGCTTTGAAGCTTTGGGAATTTGGAAATTCATTCATTCTTTTGAATTCATAGGCCGTGAGCTACTATTAAATAGACATTGCTTCTGATTGATCACCCCAGTTTTGCAAGACTCTTCATTGCCTATTGAATTGGCATCAGCTCCTTATTAGCTCTAGCCTGTTTTAGGAATGAGAGGTGGCCTCCACCAACGTGCTGCTCGGCCATAGTTGCTCTAGCTACAATAAGGCTCTGCTAACTTGCTTGGGACTATGCTTTGGCATTCACATTGCTTTGGCGGCCCCTAAACTTGACTTCCAAACTGTGATTAACTGTATCTTATTTTATTCTATTGTGATGGGCTAATGACAATTTTGTAGTCAGCCATCTCTATTTCATCCCCAGTTCCCTGCAGATGACTAGCATACGTTACACATTTGGTTCAAAGATGCATAAACCTAGTCCTTGACTTCAAGGAGTTTACGAGCTATTTGGGAGAGAACGAGTAAAGTCCCAACAATGTAAATTAATAAATTCAGTGTAAGGTAGAACCTTTGAAAATGTACAGAAATTGCCAAATCTATGGTAATTAGAGGAATCATAGGCATTTAAGGAAGGGAAGTCGCCATGGAATGAGGCTTGAGACCTTTTGCTAAGCAGCAAGTGGAAGTGAGCTGGCATTTATTAAACACCTGTTCCATGCCAGTTCCAGTCTGTTTATTCTCACATCCAATCTTCAAGTGTAATAGAAACCATTTAATTTTTTAAAAATCTACCAGTATGTTTATTGAGATTGCATGAAGGCTGTAAGGAATGTTTCCCAAGTTACCATATTCAGCCCACACTTTTAGAACCATTGTACATCTCTGCATTTATTCAACTCATCTTTTATGTCACCTGGTAAACTATTTTACTTGCCTTCCTATAGACCACAGTTCTCACCAGGTTGTTTCTTGGTGCTTTATATGTTTGGTACTATCATGGAAGGGATTCTTTCTACTATACATTATTATCGGATATTGTTGAAAAACTATTTTGTGTATTGGTTTGTATCCTGAACCCTATTCTTGATTCCAGGAGGGCTGGTCTGAGGGGACGTTTGAAGTGTCTTGCATTTTCTATGTATAGCGAAAGATCGTCTGAAGATAAATTTATTTTCCTCATCTGCAACTATACCTCTTACTTTTGCTTCTTGGCCTTTGAGTTGCTTGGACCTTTTGAAACAATAGGCAACAATTTGGGGATATTTTATAATCTATCTGGTTTCTGATTTTGCTAGGATTGATTTCAAATTTAGCGATTCTCAATTTTTGGTATATATTAGAATCGTCTGAGAGAAGAGCCTCCACGGCTGAAGCTCAGGCATACATGTTTGGGTTTGAGGTTTAGGAGAGAAAAATTTCCACAGGTAAATTCTGAAGTACATCAATTTTACAAGTATCACTACTGTTACTTCTCATCATCATCATCGTAGCACTTAATATAAAAATGTTATTATACCACTGTTACTAAGTTCCAGATAGTAAATGGCTCAAATGGTCTAGAAGGAGGCAAGAGGACTGAGCACCTAATATGAGCCATTTTAATTAGGCTCACACCAGCCCTAGGAGATAAGAAATCATCATGCCCATTTTACAGACAGAACTAAAGCAGAAAGATTAAATAACTTACTGAACGCCTCATGGCCTGAAAATCATGTAGCTGGAATTTAAACACAGGTCAGAATTATTTTTGAGCATATTATTCATAGTCAACATCCCATATGGCTAAGTGTGATGATTATGTTAAGGATCCTTCTATTCCCAGTTTCATAAAATCTTTTAAATTTTACCTACTTCTTGTTTAGTATTTATTGAGACGGTCTTTATTCTTTGCCCCATTGATGCTATTTATTATAGTAATAGTTTTCTGAAGATGTAATCATTCACTTCTAGTATAGTTTATCTAATTGCAGAGGATAACTCTTTTAGATGTTACTGAATGTGATTGGCTAGTATTTCATTTAAGATTTTTTCTATCTACATTGATTAGTGTCATTGTAGGTGAGGGGCATGTGTGCATCTTTACCAACATTGGATTTCAGGGTCCTCCTTCCTTCATTAGCCCCAGCTACTCGGGAGGCTGAGGCAGGAGAATGGCGCGAACCCGGGAGGCGGAGCTTGCGGTGAGCTGAGATCCGGCCACTGCACTCCAGCCTGGGCGACAGAGTGAGACTCCGTCTCAAAAAAAAAAATAAAATAAAATTGTGTAGCTTTTCAGCTTTTCTATGCTCTGGGACAAATTATGTGGCAGCAGAATGATGTGATGCTGCTGCTGAAGCCTCATGGCCTCTGACATGTTTTGTAGATAATTCTTTAATAACTTATAAAATTTCTTCCATTGTGATTGATCTGTGGGAAATCATTTCTTACAGGTGAAAAAGGTGTCATTGTTATTTTCTGCATCTTGCTCATTATTGAAAACTTAGAAAACACAGAAAGTCAAGAGAAGCAGAAAAATAATCACTGGAGTCCCATACCCCAGATTCACCACACTTACCGTTAGTGTATTTTCTTCTGCTTTTCTTTAAACTCAAAGTCTTTGAATTTATACTACACACAAAATTTTGTAGCCTGCTCTTTTCAATTAAGGTGATAGCATGGGAATTTTACTTTTATTCTCAAAGGCTGTTTTAAATTACCTAATGATACTTCCTTATTTTCAGGGGACTCTGTCTGAATTCAAGTTCTCCACACTTGTGGACTGATTGCATGCTGATTCAACTAGCTATAGAGCAAAGGAACAAAAGAATATTAGTGTGTAAATTAATTGTCATTGAAAACTATCCTGATCTGAGATGCTCCGCAGCAGTGAGTGCAAGAGAAGCAGGGAAGAACTTTTCTGTGTCCTCCGATTTAACTCACTTTTATTTTCATGTTAAATAACCAGTTAATTATTAATTGTACTGTTCCACTCTAGGATACAGAAATAATCAGAGTGGTAAATGACTCAAATGGTCTAGAGGGAAGCAAGAGGACTCCTGGAAGAGGAGACAGTTTGAATGTGTTTTAGAGAATGAATAGAAATGTCTAGGACAGTGGCAAATAGAAAAGTCAAAGGCAAAAAGGTATAAAACAAGGAAGGTATGCTAGGGGAATCATAAGGAGTGCCTGAAATGCAAAATGTGTAGGACAAGGGGTGGAAAATAAGCCCAGAGAGGAGGGTAGAGCTGAGCTCAATGAACAGCAGCTTTCAGACAAGTGATCACGGAAGCTGAGGGTAGGCAGACTCTGTAACTTAACTGTGGCTGTCCCCATCACCTCAGCCTGCAAGTGCTGTCACTTGTCAGGTTTTCTTTTTCTAATTATTTTAATTAGATGTCTTTTCAATCCTGATTGCCTCACATTTTGATTTAGCAGGTAATTATTTGCTGCTTAGTTGGCAATAATTGGTTAGTGTCTTATTTCGTGTTCTCTCAGACTCAGACCCTAAGACAAGGATTTGAGTACGAGTAATTTGTGAAGTGATCCCAGGAAGCACAAGTAGGGGACTGGGAAAGAAAGGGAAGGGATGGGAGCCAATATCATTAGCATGGTGGGCAACTAGAGCTTCATCCCACCTGGGAACTCTGGGAGCCCATGGAAAGCCTGCCCCTCAGAATCATCGCTCCTGGAGAGTAGGGGGACTGGGGCTTATTCACCGACTCCTCAGTCATTAGTCAACATTGCTGGGGGACAGTGGGTGGTTAGTTCCCTGCCTTTCTAGCCTACTGTGTTTGGAAGCAGAGTGGACTCTGGAGGCCAGAGGAAGTTCTTAGGTAAAGAAGTGCAGATGTAAGTCAGGCCAACAGGCGCTGAAGTAAGGCTCGGGGGAGTATGGATAGGGTGCTGACAATTTTTGCTACAGCTGAATATTTTGCACCCTAGACATAATATAAAATGAAATGCTTTTAAAGCTCTTTTGTATCTATAGGCCTTTGTTTCTTTTGACAAATACCATAGAATCTTAAAAATCATAGAGTTCAGATACCCATCTTGTCCAAAGCTGTTTGATTTCTTGTCTACAGAATGTTCATGTAACCGTATTTGAATTTCTCGTGACTCAGCATTCCCTCCCTTTCTCCTAAGGCAGCCCATCAAGTCTCTAGAGTACTCTGTGTTTTCAAATGTATCTCCTGATTGTCTGCAAAGACCTTTCTCCTATCCATTGACTTTTGGCTGCGTGCTGAAAAAACTTGATTTCTAATTTGCATGGAAGCTCCCAAACTTGACTGTGTCAAAATAAAAATCACCTAGAGGATTTTTTTTTTTGAGACAGGATCTCACTATGTTGCCAAGGCTGGACTCAAACTCTTGGGCTCAAGCAAGTCTCCCATCTCAGCCACCCAAGTAGCTGTGACTAGAAGCCATGCACCACCATGCTGGGCCCTAGGGAACATTTAAAGTATATATATATCAGGAGGGAGTTCTCCCTCCAGGTCACCTGAGTAAGAATCTCTTAGGAGTGGGAACAAAGAATGTGTAGAATTTTCCCCAGGATATTCTTATGGGGCCACTGCGGCTGTGGTCTACAGAGTAGAGTTTGGGACCAGTGAGCTAAATGGCATCCTTAGTAAATTGCAGGCAGCCATAACATCCGTCCCAAGAGTTCTCTGCTCCAGAGGAAAGCTTCTCATTCCTGCAAACATCCCTAATATAACATGGGTTGGAGTCCCTTCAACATTCTATCTCCTCTTCTGAATATAGTTATGTCTATTTTTACGTTAAAATGTGCCGCCAAGAACTGCATATAATTGTGATCTGACAGTGCGGAGCACAACAAAAATTTCCCCTCACCTTCTAAACACTAAAATGTGATTAAAGCAGCTTCATGTCACATTAACTTTTTTGAGGCCAATTAAACTATGGATTCATGAAGAACTCATCATTGACTACAGCCTCTAAGTTCCGTTCTTTGGAATTTGGACTTTTAGTTTAACTTATATTGACTCAAAGGCAGTACTCTGTTGTTCTCCCTTTTCTTCTTTTCTCTTTATTTTAATTCCAACACCTATCATAGAACAGACACTAATGATATAGAGTCAACAACATTTGCTCATCCATTAGATATTTAGGTGCAATTAACATGAAGGGTCAAAGATGACTCCAAGGGCTCCAGCTTGAAAAGCTATGTGAAGCTTCTGTTTATTAAGAATTACAGGAGGTGAACTAGTTGGAGGGTGGAGTAGAGGTGACAAATTCAGCTTTAGTAGAGTTGAGTTTGGGGTGCCTGCAGGAGCAGCGGGTGGAGATGTCTAGTGAGCAAATGTGGGGCTCAGAAAGCAGGCTAGAGTCATAAATCTGAAGCCTAGAGGTTTCTAGGTGGTAGTTAAAAGCAACAGAACTAGTCCTCCTGGCTTAGGTTATTATACACAGGTTTTACCCATCTGTTTTAGTTACAAGACAGTCCTTAAAGAAAAAAAAAAATACAGGCCAGGCGCCACTGGGCATGGCGGCTCACGCCTGTAATCCCGGCACTTTGGGAGGCTAAGGAGGGCGGATCACAAGGTCAGGAGATCGAGACCATCCTGGCTAACATGGTGAAACCCCATCTCTACTAAAACTACAAAAAATTAGCCTGGCGTGGTGGCAGGCACCTGTAGTCCCAGCTAGTCGGGAGGCTGAGGCAGAGCTTGCAGTAAGCTGAGATCACATCACTGCACCCCAGTCTGGGTGACAGAGCGAGACTCTGTCTCAAAAAAAAAAAAAAAAAAAAAAAGGACTGCAACATGGCTCTAAAGACCTTCCTCAGAAAGCAGGCTAGAGACATAAATTTGAACCCTAGAGGTTTCTAGGTGGTAGTTAAAAGCTATAGAACTGGTCTTCCTAGCTTAGGTTATTATTGACAGATTTTATCCATCTGTTTTAGTTAGAAGACAGTCCTTAAAGAAGATAATACAGGATTGCCACATGGCTTTAAAGACCTTCCTCCAGGTGGCCACTGATTATCCAAAACGTATTTCTGTGTTATATCCATTCAAATAAGAAATCCTGTCAATTTTCTAAATGACTAAATGTCTTGCAGATATATTATTTGTATCTAATTTCCCTGATGTCCCAATATTAATAACCAGGTAAAAAGAGTAAGGTCTGACTTCAGGGACAAACCATTATCAAATTATGTTTATGTTTACAATTCTAGTCACAGTTATTTGTTCATAGTTTAATGCCTTTTGGCTTGAACAAAAGTCTTTGCATATAAATTGCTTGCCAAGCCTGGCTTCCTTTAAGTTTTTGTAAATTTTTAAAACGCATTTGGTGAACCAAACATAGTTTCAATTAATGATGAACACTCTTTCTCCAAGAAGAAACTTTTAAGGAAAACACACACACACATACATACAATGAATTTATTAAATTAGAAAATAAAAGTAAGCAAACAATCTTAATGAAGGTACACACAGTTTCTCTTGCTTAACAGTCAGGTCTCAAGTTACAACATGGTTAAAATGAGAGAAAGTATTTTGAGGTTTCACTGGAGAAATGGTCCTTGGGACTAAATTCTCCTTTGACCTACAACTTCAAACAGAACTGAGCAGCAGTATGGGGTTCTCCGTGCTTTCGATATGTATGTGATCACTTCCTTATTATGAATTGCTTTTAAATTATTCCCTTTGCTCCTGTTTACCTCATTATTCTTTGAGCATAAATCTATCCTCAAATAATTTATGCGTAAAGGAATCTGATAGAGGAACGGAACAGGCTCACCAAGTGTCTCCTGCTCATTACAAGTGAATAAATAAATAGGAAGACCAAACAATCATTCTCATCAAAAGAAAGTGGTACGTTTTTTTCCTAGACATGTCTAATAATTACTGAGGGATTAGGGGACTGTAACCACTGTGAAATTTGGCAGAGGCATATCAAAATCAGCACAAATATCTGAGCTCCAACCCTGATGACATTATTTTCTGCCATAAGAAAGCTCATGATGATTAATCAGAGATTTTAAACTGTTGGGAGCCCAATTCTTTGTAGAGATAGTGTGTGGTTAGGGGTGGGGTATGTTTTATGGGGCAGGGGGTAGAGTTGGTAGTAGGGCACAGTTCAGAGTATCCATATAATTTTTTGCCTGAGATGGTCTAACGCATGCTCACCCCACCATGATGAGCAGAATAATGAATCTCACTGGCCCACACGGGCATTGCACATATACTCTTGGTCTCATTCGTGCATCCCACCGCCCAGCTGTCTATTCTCACCACTGATACCCTTCTTTCTCTGTCAAACCTAGGAGTCAAATGCCCCATCCAGGGTCTCATTTTACTCCCACACATAGGCTGCTCACTCAATTCTCTGGGCTGTGAAAGGTACCAGCTACTGACTCCTCCTTGATGTTTAGAGGAAGAGTTGGTGAGTCTACGGAGGGCAGAGTGCTGAATTTCATCCTTGCCTAAGCATAGTGCTGAAGGAATGCCAGCTATAAGTGAATCACATCTGAAGTTTAAACCCACTATGCCCTTCTGCCCAGATCCCCCCCCTTCAGAAACAAAGGGCTTTGTCCCCTCAGGTGCTGGGAGTGCTCTCAGAAGGTGGGTCTCAGCCATTAACCCTCTTTAGGGATTACCTTGGCTGAAGAAAACTGCCTTGCCAAAGATCATGCCTTTTTCCATAGGCAGCCCACACTCAATGACTGATCAACGCAGTTTTAAAGGCCCAGCCCCCTGCCCCAACTCAGGAAGACACTAGAGAGCCATCCAGCCCCAGAACTCCCCATGGGGTCCCCTGGGGCTTTCACAGGACTTCCTCACAGTTCAGCATCTTCCTCTGCCGGACCCTGGTGCCTTCTCCCTTCCAAAGGTGCTAGTCCGAAGAGTCCCTGATAAAAACACCTGCATGCTAATCTTAGGGTCAGCTTCCTAGGGGCCCACTCTACTTTGAAGTGTGTAAATAATCTTTATTTTATGTTATTTCATTGATGATCCCACAGCTTGTTCCAAAAAAATATTAATTGGGGTTAAACAAAAGCCTGAATAAGCAAAATCCAGAGATTGTTGGTTCTACTTTAGTGACAGGCTTTTGGGCGATATGTATATGGCTGGTCATCAGAATGATTGGGGATGGATGGAAAAGGCTTTTGAAATAGAGGTTTCTGGGCCCTCTTCCTCAAGAAGACTCTCCGGTAGTATAGCCTCAGGATCTGTATTTGTTCCCCTTCCCCCGGTATTCTGATGGACAGTTCCTGTTTGAAAATGACATCTCTAGACCATCTTGGCATCCTGACTTAATATGGAGAACTCCAGATACCAAGCCCCAAAACTGGCTCTTCTGTTCCCCCAAAAGAAATGTGATAGTTATTCATAAGTTCAAAATGGATCACTTGTGTTTTCTTCTTGGCTCCAGGAGAAATGTAGCTCTGGGAATGTTTCCAGGGTGTTTTTAGTTCTGCCCTCTAACAGATATTCAGATCTAGCCAACAACTGATAGGTATTTCAGACTTGGGAACTCTAACATCCACTCAGCTGTGTTGGACTTGGAGGAGGAATGCAGTCCTCAGCACGTTCTCACATATAAGTGGGAGTTAACAAAGGGTAACGTGGACATACAGAGCAGAATAATTGACATGGGAGATTACTAAAGATGGGAGGGTAGGAGGGGCGAGGATTAAGAAATTACCTATTGGGTACAATGTTCACTATTTGGGTGATGGGTAAACTAGAAACCTAGACTCCACCACTGTGTTATTATATGCATGCAAGAAATCTGCATTCATACCCCATAAATAAAAATTTTTCAAAACCACTTTTGTGGTTTTTATCTTATATTTTCCTCCTCATGCTCATCGTTGTAAAAAATCACTTTAACACGTCAATTACGTTTTTTGATTTTTGTTTTTTGAGACAGAGCCTTGCTCTGTCACCAGGCTGCACTGCAGTGGTGTGATCTTGGTTCTCTGCAGTCTTCACCTCCCAGGTTCAAGCAATTGTCCTACTTTAGCCTCCTGAGAGTAGCCAGGATTATAGGTGTGTGCCACCACACGCAGCTAATTTTTGTATTTTTAGTAGAGAGAGGGGTTTCACCATATTGGCCAGGATGGTCTCAAACTCCTGACCTCATGATCCACCTACATTGGCCTCCCAAAGTGCTGGGATTACAGGTGTGAGCCACCCCACCTGGCTGTCAATTATGCTTTTACCAGACCTAATGAGATTACATTCTAGCCATCTTAAACTGTGCCTTGGGAATTAAATCTCGTTTTGTTTTGTTTTGGAGACATAGTTTCACTTCGTCACACTGGCTGGAGTACAGTGGTGTGATCTCGGCTCACTGCAACTTCCACCTCTCAGGTTCAAGACATTCTCGTGCCTCAGCCTCCCAAGTAGCCGGGATTACAGGCATCTGCCACCACACCTGGCTAATATTTGTATTTTTAGTAGAGACAGGGTTTTGCCACGTTGGCCAGGTTGGTCCGAAGTCCTGACTTCAAGTGGTCCGCCTGCCTCGGCCTCCCAAAGTGCCGGGATTACAGGCATGAGTCACCGCACCCAGCCAAATTTTCATTTTTAAACATAAAAAAAAAAAGGAGAAAATGGAAGAACTGATGTTTATGGGGTACCTACTTTGTGCCATGTGTTAGCCTCATATTTTCATAAACATCCACCCAGGTGAACAGATGAGGAAACCAAGGAAATGCAGTGTAATGAATCCAAAGTCATGCTGCGAACAATAAATGGGCCAGTATTCAAACCTAGGATTTTAGGGCCTCAAAATCTGTGCACTGGTCACTTGGAAATAAGAATTCCTACGATTTTAGCTTTTTGACTGCAAGATGGAGACATAGTGTTACAGGCACTAGGACCATTTTTGGTTGTGCAGATAAGCTAAGGGTGACTCTTTTGTACTCTTCTGTTTCTGTGCACCAAACAATTGTGAAAATAGACTCCTAGAGGCTGTAAACAGGAGCAAGTGCTCCAGGCTCCCCATTGAGGAATCGCCAAGACTGATGGTAAAGCCTGGGGAAACAAGGGAAGATGAGGAACTGCCTTCTATATGTATATTTAAGTCCAAGACAAATAAATGAACAGTAAAACCCTTATCTCAAAGGCAAGGCAGAGCTGTATTCTCACTAACAACCAGAGTTGTACATCCTTTAACAGCCCCCCTACTGCTCACCCCATCACTCCTCCTTTTTGTGATTCATGTTCCTTTAACATTGGCCCAGATGCTAGTTTGAATTGATTCAACAAGTTTGCGGTTGGAGGAATTGGGGAAGGTACACAGTATTAATGGCCCCAGGCCTTACTCCATCTTGGGGTGGCTTTGTCTCCCTCAGCTGGTGGAGGGTCTCCTCTAGCCTAGTGGAAAGTTCAATTCCCTGGAGAAACTGGCTTGCAGAGATCTTGGGGAAGTTCAAGTCTCCTTCGCTGATTGAATCTAATTCAAGAGGTAGTCTAGGCACTTAAGAATGACTTGTATACTGTTAGTAGAGCCAAAAGATTTTGCGTTCTGGAATCCTTCCAAGTCCTAGCTATATCTTACCACTGTTGTCTCTAGAGCAGGGATTAACATGCTTTTGAATGTGTATCCCCCAATGTTAAGCAAATTGAGAACAGACCTCCCCTAGTTTTGTCTTTACTTATATGCATATTTATTTATACATTATATAAATATGCCTATTATCATTTGCTAATATTTCAAGGCATGGTAATTGTATCAAGGTCTAGGCAGTAGATATAAATATCTATTTGATAGTCTTTTATCGTGTACAATTTTTTTAGCTGACCTCTTGTTAGATCTGATAGATTGTCATTGTTTGTGTCTTAGTAAAAGGTCTGCTCATTCTTGAAGAAGTGTAAGCTCAGACATTTTCTTGTTTTCATTTGTACTTCGTTAGTGCATAATATCTGCTGTGAGACAGTTCTTCGCAGATCTCTTATTTTTCTGCATGTCTGGTAAGCAGGAGCTCTGACAACTTTGATTCTGGTCTATCTTCTCAAAGATGTTAGTATAGCAAAAAGCCTTGAAACATAGAAACCGGCTCCCTGTGGAGCAGAAAGCAGGTTTGTTTGCTGTCTAACGTTATAAAGATAATGTCTTCCTCTGGAGCAAAGGTTGGGCAGGTTTTCTAGTGTCCCATTACAAAAGATTTGGATTTCCTTCACTCAGGCTTTCAGCTGTGACACAAACACACTGTATGTGCAGCATCTACCTGCACTGTCCACACTGGCCCTGGGAACTTGGGGGGCAAGGCTAGCCAGGGCATACATGAGGTTCACGCTTGTTGTGTTTTAAGTAATAACGTCCTTTGTCTCTGACCCAGGAGTCTTGTGTCTTTTGCCAGCATCCATGAAATGTGGCAGGCTAGCTTGTTAGATTGCAAGTAGTCTGAAATCTCAGACCCTTCATGATTTTTGACAGCATCTTTAATACATTTTTAAAATTAGAGCAGAAATCTTTTTTAGACATTGGTCTATTTTGTGAGGATTAGTTTGGTTAAAACTGGATAATATTGGCAAACCCACAGAACTGCAAGCACGCTAACTCTTCCTAACACACTGACATGAAAACTAGTACAACGGCCCTCATGTCTACTTGTCTTTGTTGTGGTGAGCCCGCACATTTCTCAGGCTACCTTGCTTGCCTCCCAGGTCACTTAGACAATGTGACACACAGATGGAGGGAGGCCGTGAGTCAATCCATAATTAATAAAGCTAACTTTTTTCCTTTGGAGATAAAATATAAATTTCAAAAGAAATCATACTGTCTTCTCATAGTCCCAAAGGATGACCTTGGTATCCCCTTGGAGAACACTGCTGCTGATTATTTTTTACTCCCCATTAGTGGCCTCATTATACTTACTAAGCACATCAAATGAAACCATCACTGAACTAAGCACTTCAAGTAAAGTGGTTTTTTGCTTCATACTACATCTGAGCACAACTATATCTGTTTTACATGTGACTTCACTATAGGTTAAGTGGATTAAGTAAAATTTCACAAAAGATTTTCACAAATCACAGTGAGTAACAGCCTCTGTGACCACAGACTGTGCGCCAATACCATCTAGTTCACAGATGGCAAGACTGAAGACAGAGGTGTCAGATGCACTGAGCCCCTTTCCATCACCAATTCTTATGTACAGCAGTGTTTTCCTTCTCAGGAAAACTTAGGATAGGCCCCCTGTTCTTCTTTAAATTACTTTGTGGTCGTGAGCAAAACTTGATTAATTTCTATTTAATGAATTCTGTCTTGTACTGAAATAATGTTAGAAGAAGAAATTTAAATATGCTCTTTGTATTTGTGTTTGAAATACAAAGATTGAAATGTTGTACCTTATGGATTTCTGGGGAGAGGTGGTGGTGGATTTGGGGTAAGGGAAAGACAGATTAGGAAACAAAAGCAAAGGAAAGCCTGCCAAGTGCAGCTCAGGAAGGTAGTCATGCACGATCAAATGCGTACATGCATGGAGGATTAAACAATTAATCCTACTGGTTCCACAGCTCAGATATGATCAATTTCCCCCCTAAACAGAGACTCCAGCAAGTCAGACACATCGGATCCAAGCACTTGAGCACTGTCACGCTTCACGCCTGCTGGTCTTTAAAAAGATTGATCATCCTGACATGCTCTGAGAAGACCGCCACCACGTTCCACCACTCTGTTCCGTGGTCTAAAAACAATATTACAATTTAACAGAACACAGGGAAAGTTTCAAAAGCTGCCAGGCAATCTCCTCCTCTGAAGTTTTAGAGGGAAAATCATTGACACTTCCAGAAGTCAAGAGAGTGCTTGTGTTTGTGTGAGTGGGGAGCGGGGAGACGAGGGTGGTGGACAAGAGAAAGGGGGTGGGAGGGACAACAGGAACTTAAACAGATGTGGCAATCCACTGCACAACCTAGCCGTAAAACGCTGCTCAGATGCCTCATTGGTATGCTATGGAACGTCCTAGATGGAAATCTTTCTGGGAGTTACTAAATATATATTTGTTGGAGGCTGTGAAGGCGCATGGCAGGAAAGGTTCCAGAGATGGATGGGACAGTTCGGGGAGGGAGGATAGGCAGGAGAGCCAGGACGAGGGGCTGGGCAGCAGCGCTAGGATTTCTGAAATTGTTATTTGTGTCTGTCTTCACTTTCTTTCACATCATTTGGAATCCCGTGACATTTCATTTGCTGGCTGATCCTGACTTTGTCATTCCCAAGATGACCTAGGCTTGTGAGCATTTCCTGGCTCATGACAGTGTTATAAATGCAGAAACACTGGACACCCATCCACCTCCTGAGACTGTGTCTGACAAGAGGATGCCTGCATATTTTTGGGCCTTTTGTGGAGGAGGAAGCAGAAAGTGAGAAAAGATGCCAAGATAAATAAACCAACTCACCTGTAATCCAGGGCAGTATAAGCCAACAATTTGTCATGACCAGTGCTCAAGAAACGTTGAAAATATTTCAATATTTCTAGTTAATATTCACTGTCCTTCTTAGAATAAAGACTTTTTAAAAATCCCTGAAAAAAAAATACATATATCTCAAAATGCTCTAGATTTAAATTAGAAAGAAGCATAATGAAATCATAGAATTGGCATCTAGCCCAATCCCCTCATTTTACAGAAGAACTTAGGCTCAGAGACGTGAAGAGATTTATCTTGGTCACACAGCATACCAGAGCCAAAATCAGATCTGGAACCCAGGAGCCAGTGGTAAGCATCAACTCTTCATTTAAAGCTCAAAATTTCCTGGAAGAGACAAAAATAAGTCTCTAATATCTCACTCCAAATGAATGTTCTCCTTGTCAGGGGAAAGGTAGACAGCTGAAAATCTTTGGGTGCCAGAGAGGTGGAGGTCACAGTAAAGGTCAGCAGAAAATCTGAGAGCAAACTGCTCATCAGTATCATTGTCCAGAGCATGCCGCCCACAAAGCCATTTCCCTAGCACTTGCCTACCATTATGTTACTCTTCTGCTCAAAAAACCTCCACAGGCTCTATCATTGTCTACAGAATAAAAACCAAACTTCTTAATGACACTAAACACAGCCCCTGCTTTCATATCCACTCCGCTCCTGTAATGACTCCATACTTGATCAGGTACCTGCTTTGTGCTGGGCACTGTGTAGACAAGGGGTTGATGGGGGAGGACATAGTGGTAATGGCCAAACAAGTTGCAATGACAAAGAGTAGCTTGTGGTGGTGATGTGGGTGGCAGAAGAGGGTTCCTAACTTTCTAGAAATGACATTTGAGCTGAAATCTGAAGGTCTCAAGGGGCCAGCCCTGTGAAGAGCTAAGGAGAAGAATTTGCAGAGGGGCCAGCCTTGTCAAGAGCGAAAGAAAAAGCTTTGCAGACAGAAGGAATTGCAGTTTCTGCAACTGAGTAGCTGCTAGTGTCTGCCTGCTTCTCCTTCTTTGTTCATGCCATTCCTACTGCTAAAAAGGCCTTTCCTCCATTTGCCTCTACTGACCATTCCTGTCTAAAGCAGTACTTTATAGTGGTTACAAGCAAGTGGGCTCTGGGTTAATGTGGACTTGCTTCCGTTTTTACCACCTACGAGCTGAGTGGACTTGGGCAAGTCATTGTATCTCTGTGAACCTCAGTTTCCGCATCTTTAAGGTGGAGATGATAATAAAGCCTACCTTAGGGGGGATGACTATGAGAATGTAGCAAAATCTTTTATATAAGACACATATTAAAACATATGTAGAGGTCAATAAATGTTGGTTATTAACACTCTTTAAGACTCAGCTCAAATTACATCTTCTCTATAAACTTCCCGGACAATCCCAACTCAAACTGGTGTTTATTTCATTGGACTTGTTGTGTTTCTGGAACTGAATGTTGCTCTGCCTCTGTTTTTTTCATGTGTGCCAATATTCTCTTGCAGTATATATTTTGTGTATCACTTTTATTCATCTCCTGTAATAGATTGTGAGCCCTTCTCACAATAATTATGGCTTACCTTCATGTTTCCTTGATTATAAGAAGTCATGGCCAGGTGCCATGGCTCATGCCTGCAATCCCAGCACTTTGGGAGGCTGAGGCGGGTGGATCACCTGAGGTCAAGAGTTCGACAGGAGTGAAACTCTTTCTCAAAAAGGAAGTCACACTACATGGGTGTTCAAAGTACCTATGCATGGGTGGCTGAGATGGATGGGGAATGAAAGGAGAGGCAGTGCTGAACATAGGCATACGATCGTCATCCGATTGCTCTAGTCAGACTCTATGATGGCCGCAGTGATCCGTTCTCCTGGTATTCATGTCCTCATACAGGTATCCCCCCTTCAGTGCAGGCAGAACCTGTGACTTGCTTCTAATCAACAAAATATGGCAAAGGTGAGAAAATGCTGCCTCCATGATTAGGTTGTTTAGCAGTATTAGTATTTAGCTCGTAGAGACAGTTTTAACTTCCATCTTGCTAGCAGACTGTCCCTTTGATGAAGCAAGTGACCACATTTTGGAGATAGTTGTGTAGCAAGAAACTGAGGGTGGCTTCTGTCCAACAGCAAGCAAAGAAATAAATTCTGCTGACAATCAAGTAAGAAAGCTTGAAATTGGATTTTTCCCCAGTCAAACCTTCAGAGGAGATGCAGCCCTGGCTGATGTCATGTTTGTAGAGACCCTGATGCAGAGGATCCAGATAAGCTGCCCCTGTATTTCTCACCCATAGAAACTGAGATAATTAACATGTGCTGTTCTAAGCCATTGGTGGGATTTTGTGATAAGAGTGTGGTGATTTGTTACGCAGCAATAGGTAACTATACTTGTAGAGTAAACTTGGAAAGATAGCTTTACCTCTGTGAACTGGGGTTTCCTGCTTAAGTACCTTCTTTGTGCTGGTCACAGGAGTGGGTACCAGGTCTACAGTACCAAGTAAGACAGGCAGCATCCCTGCCCCAGTGGAGCTTCTCATCCTGCCTCAGGCCCCAAGGGATACTGCTTTTACCTTGCTGGTTGCACAGGGAACTTACGCAGTTTCAGGCCTTTCTGTTAGAAGGTCAACTGAACCACTAGGTAGAGAGACAAAAGCCAGAGCTGTTCTGAACACTCTTAGGAAGAGAAATCAAATCGAACAGATGGGGGCTTTCAACGTAAGCAGATGCATTTAGGGTTTTTTTTTTTTTTTTTTTTTTAAATACTGTGCTTTTAAAATAAAGACAAATGTGGGGCTTCTAAGAAATGAGTATATGACATGGAAAGGCATTCTGAAACCAAAGCACATTCTGTTATCTCCAGCTCAGACTGGAAGCCCTCCTGATTTTTCAAGAGAGAAACACGATTGCAAGTATCATTTGAGGTGAAGGGTATTAGAAAGTTATCTCTTTCATGGAGTCATTCTGGGCTATAGAAAGGTATCCCTGTAAGAAGACTTACTTCTTTTAACTAACTTCACACAGACTATGAGTCAGTAGGAATGACCCAATGTCCCAACCTTACAGGCCCCTAAGCGCCTCTGTTTCCTTCACACCTCTTCCCCACCTTTCTCCTCTAGGTAATACTCACTGTTTCCATAGACACCACAGAAGTCCTGACCTCCGCTCTTCTTTATTAGTACTCAATGGCCTGTGTGAAAGGAGTCATAGCCCTTGAAAAATAAAACTTGAGCCAGGCATAATGGTATGCTGCTATAGTCCTAGCTACTCAGGAAGTCGAGGTTGGAAGATCTCTTGAGCCCAGGAGTTCGAGTTCAGCCTCGGCAAGTCTATCTTGCCCAGACTAAGCTGGAAGTCCTAAGCTCAAGAGATTTAAAGAGACCTCATCTTTAAAAAAAATCTAAATTTGTTGGTCTTCTTTTAAGGATAAGTAAAGGCCTCAAGAATAAATGGCCTGCTGAGCTTCCCTAGAAAGACAATGCACGGATTTTCCCTCCTTTGAGATGCACATCCACACGCACTCCTAACACTCACAAAGGATGGGCAGAATGTTGTTCTTAAGACAATATGCAGTAGGACTCACTGACTGGGTTCGTAATTCCAGCTCAGCCACTGACAGCCATCGGGCCTTTGGCAAATTATTTAATGTCTCTGGTCTCTGCTTTTAATTTTTTTAATTTTTATTTTATTATTACTATTATTTTTTTAGATGGACTCTCGCTCTGTTGCCCAAGTTGGAGTGCAGTAGCATGAATCTGGGCTCACTGCAGTCTCCGCCTCCCAGGTTCAAACAATTCTCCTGCCTCAGCCTCCCGAGTACCTGGGACTACAGGCATGCACCACCATGCCTGGCTAATTTCTTTGTATTTTTAGTAGAGATGGGGTTTCACCATGTTGGTCAGGCTGATCTTGAATCCCTGGCCTCAAATTATCCACTCTGGCCTCCCAAAGTACTGGGATTACAGGCATGAGCCACTGCACCTGGCCTGGTCTTTACTTTTTAAATGGGGGCAATGATAGCTCCTACTATTAGAGGTGCTCGTAGAGACAGTATAAAGTGCTTAGGGTGGTGCCTGGCACATGACAAGCACTTAGTAAATTTTAGCAACACTCTTAATGTAGCAACAGGAACAAAGAAAACAGGCAGTTTTCATCTCTGATTACATTTAATTTGATCAAGACACACTAGAAAAAACAAGAAAGACTTAAATTCTCCTTGTTTGGGCAGGGAAAGGTTTGAATCTGTCCTCAGAGCCTTTGCATTTGATTCAGATCCTTCTTGACCCCTGTCTTTTCCCAACTCTCCTGCCCAAAGACCCACAGGGCAATACCTGACCTGGGATCACCTCCCCAAGTCTTAGATTTTACTGTCCCACTTCCTTCCCATCACATCTCTCCTCTCTCATGTCCTTGTCCTTAGGGCTTTTGCAAGCATCTGATCAACTAATTTGTGCCAAAATGTTAATCACTCTTCGTTTAAATCAATCGTTCTTAGTTTTTTTGAAAAATATATCTCCACACCATGTATATGAGATGCATAATAAATCCCATTAGTAACAACATCCTTCACCACCCCACTCCAGTGATCTCAGCTTAGTGTGGGGAGGGGAGGTATAGTACAGAAGAGCACTCACACCCCAGCCCTGAGCGGGGTTCTCACACCCAAGCCCCATACCATTCGGAATCACAGAAAGTGCTGCCTCCCAGATTTGCCTTTTGGCAGATACCTTCAATGCCTTAACCCAAACAATATCTGATCATGAATATTTAAGGTTCTACAGCAGCACCATATCTGAGACCTGCAAGGGGTTTTATGGTGGTAGATAGGGAGAAGATACATCTGATTACTTTCTAATTGTACAAGTAACCTATTCTCTCCATCTCTCTCCAGAAAGCCTAAATAACTGTGGTCTCTTAGCCTCATTTTCCTCTGGCTTTCCAATAAAATATTAGACTAAATAATCAAGGCCACTAATCTGCTAGTATGTTCAGAGCTGACCTTGAAAAGAGTGCTGGATCTTTGTTCATAAGTAGGAATGATACAGAAATTCTGCTGTTTATTCAAGGCAGTATATTAACTGTTTAATGGGGGAAGCCTTCTTGCCATGGAGGGCTTGGGCTGGCTGACCTGGAAGGTGAAATTGGCTGGGAAATGCTAGAAGGGTTTTCTACTTCTATTCCTTAGCCAGCCAGGGCAGAGTGACTGCTTACACCCTGGTATTGGTGGCCTATCCCAGGAAGTCCTTGATGTCCCCAAACTCCAATCCTCATTCGACAATCAATATGCAAATTTTCCCCAGAGGAGATACACCTCATTGATAACCTACAGGCCACATTTGACAGGTTTCCAAATTAACCACCTGGGGAAGGTCATGGCTTCCATCCTGTCCTTGAGTAAAGAATTTCACAATAAGTCCCTCAAATCTTATCCTAAGTTCCTCAAACTGTTGTCTTACTGATTAAGATGTAATCTACTGATGCTGAAAAGGACACTGATTTGTTCCTGAATCGTGAAGTCTTCTTGGTTATCTTGCACACAGAACATTTTACCCAGTGTGTTGTCATCTGTAGCCAATGACTGTAACCTCTGTATTGCACTCGCCAATGATAAAGGATGACTCTGATAGGAAGAGCCTCCCCTTGCTTCTCCTAAACTTTCTTACAAAAGTGTTTCCATTTGTCACAGACTTGGGAACATGCCCAACTTTGTTGGTGTGTCTTCCTGGGTCCTCAAATTTGGCCTCCAGTAAACCTTTATTAAGTTATTTCTGCTGCAACACCCTTAATTTCAGTCGATATCATGCTATAGTTCCTGTTTGGGTTGAGTCAGGGAAAAGCATGATTATTGTGTGATATCTGGCTGTGG
This sequence comes from Colobus angolensis palliatus, assembly GCF_000951035.1. Taxonomy (NCBI): domain Eukaryota; kingdom Metazoa; phylum Chordata; class Mammalia; order Primates; family Cercopithecidae; genus Colobus; species Colobus angolensis. The sequence goes on from NW_012115043.1 coordinate 10,092,025, forward strand.
GGGATGAGTGAAAATCACCAGGTGGATAAGTTCCAATTTCAAGTATTTAATTCTGTCTCCATAAAACCATCTAAGATGCTTAATGTTTTAGCATCAAAATGAAGTCTTTCAATTGTATTCAAGTGGCTACCTGAATGTTGCTTTAAAATATCCTATTAATAGTACAATTACTATATATATGTGTGTGTATGTATATATGGATGGATGGATATATTGGAAATCTACTGAATAGTGGTATTCAAACATTGCTATATTTTAGAATCAGCCTTCATCCAGGCCAGTTAAATGAGATTCCCTCAAGCTTTGGTATTTTTAAAGTTTCCCAACTGATTGCAGCGTGCTGCCAGTTTGAGAACCACGTGCTATAAAAAAGAGCTGTTGAACAAACCAAAGCACAAAACAAATTTCAGCCCCAATGAAGGCTTTATCTGTAAAATCCTTTTCAGCTCTCAGTTTCTATGATTAAATAAATATTTGTTGCTTTACAAAAGAAAAATACATCTACTAGACTCTCTTCTGCACCTGGCAGTTGCAAAAATATCAACAAACAAACAAAAAATCTTTGGGTTCAGAAAACATAGCCCCTAGATGGGAAACTTTGACTCTTGCCAAATACAAGTTCTGTGGATTTCTGGATTTTCCTACAGGGTGTCTCTATCTAGTCTCACACAAACATTCTTAGAGGTAAATTTGATTTATTCCAAGAATACGTCCTAACATGGACGGGCAGAGACTCTCAAAACTGGAGGCCAGGTGGAAACCAAATTCCCTAAGAGCTGGGTCCCGCCTGTTGAATTTGCATAGGTGGGAGGTCTAGGGGCTCAATTTAGGCTGCTGGAGGCATCATTAATTTCAATTAGATGTAAAGTCTTTGCAGTGGGTTGCTCGGTGACAACCATTTCAGGATGTCTCGCTTGTGTATGTGTGTATGTGTGTGTGTATGTGTGTTTCGCAAGGATACTGCTAATGGAGTTTAAGGTCCTTTCATCTCAACAGAGGCTTTATTAAGTCTCCTCACGTCCATAAGTACCTGTAGCTGCCCTGTTCTCTCTTAATTCATTTTCTGTGCTGCATTCAAGAGTATTTGGAATCTCTGCAAGAACAAATAAACCTCTGAACTCTGATACACGTGTAATCTGCCAAGGTCCACCCCACAACTCCAGACTGTCCCCAAACGCGGCTGAAACAACATCAGAAAGCATCAATGTTTCCTGTAATCCATTTGCCAAAGACAATGTACCAGACGTGTCGCATTTCCTATTTCAGCTGTGCCTGGCATTTCTTTCCCTCTGGTAACTGGGGCAAGAGGTCAAGGGAGACTCTCAAGGTGACAGATTTGTTACAGAAAAAATGCAGTTATTTCAGCTTTCAGGGCTCAGCACTAACCACTCACATATTTACCTTTCTTTCTCTTTGTTTTTACTCGGTGGATGAGTGAAGACCTTTTGTGTGATGGAAAGCACAATTAAAAGTTCCTACTTAGCCAGTTGTATGACCATGGGCCTCAGTGACCACCTCTGCAATGTAGATGATAACTCAGCAAGCTTTAAATTTCTATTTTAATATGCATAAGAGGCAAAAATGGGGTTATTTCTGTCACTATAGGCACCCTTCTGACTACACTTCCCTCTTGACAGTGAGATTGTGGTGTTAAAGACACAGCTTTAGTAGACACCTTTCCAAATACTGACAGAGGTGACTGGCTTTATCAGGACCCCCACAGACCAAGAACTTGAGAGATGAGGGCAACACGCTCTTCCCACTTTTTGTGTAAACGATCAGAAACCAGAAACACTGGGGACGCTTCTCCCTCTCGTAATTACTTACGAAGGAATGTCATAGCCTCAAGCGTAATTAACAGCATTTTAATTCACTCTCTTTTTAGGCTGCTCACATACTTGCTGTTGCAAGAATGAGCACAGCATTATGGTGTGTTATCTTTTTAAAATGAGGCCAGAGATGTTGAACTGTAGCCATCCCCATAAGGAACCTTGCTCTCAGCTTAAACACAGGTTGGGGAATGCACAGGGAGGTTGTGATGAAGTGCAGGCAGAGCTGCTATGGTCCTGCGCTCTCCGAATGATATACAAACAGTGTTTAGCTATGCTTATCTGAACAATCACCTGCTCATTATCTGGCCAGCAGGGAAAGATTCCACAAATAAACCACCCACTGACAAAGTTATACAGTTATTCAAGAGACTTTGGGATGGCGCATCCGTGGACTTGCTTCCCTCCCTGGAGTCCTCCTCATCCCTAAGGCCAGCACATCGCCCAACCTATGATGGCAGCCATACTCACCTTCTCTGCCTCAAATGTTAATGAAGAAAAAAGATTCCTGTGTATTTGCTTATGAGAGACACTGAATGTTATTCCATAAAGTGGAAGGTGATGATCTCCTCCCTTAAAACGTTTTCAGCTCCTCTTAATATCTTTCCCTCACTTAAAACACACAAAGACACACCCCACACCCATCTACACACACATGCTCACGTTGACTTCACAGAAGCAACTGGTTCTGTCTGGCTTTTAATTTCATACTTAATGCTAATGTGTTATTTCATACAGGAGCAGTAAAATGTGAAACTGACATTGGTTGAAATTTAGGGCATTCTGCTTTCCTATACATTATTCCTAGCTTCTAAAATATTCATAACCACTTAAAGATGATTTATAGATATATGTCTAGAATTGTGTCCTGATAACAAGTGCTTTACATATTTGTATTTCTCAGAGTATATATAGGTTTGGTAGCAATTGGAGACCAAAATGCAGTAAAATATTTGTATGTGTTAATTATGTAATATAAATATACATGTAATATATATACATATATATTGGCCAAAGCTCTACAGTGAGAGATACCATGTCAAGAAGCAGTAAACGGTCAGGAATCTATGAATATAAATAGTTTTTAGCAATAGCATATTATCAAGGCATTCTTAACTATATTTGGCATTTTTGGAGCAAGAAAAATGCTGGGGTTTCATTAAACTGCAGCACAAAGGAAAGGGAGAATTTGTATCCTTTATGGGAATGTCCTTGAAATGAACAGACTGCATATAAAAACTGAAAGGTATGTTCATGTGAAATCAACCCCTTCCCTAAGAAAAGCCCCTCAATTTATTTTTAAGTACCAAGAAATTAACAGAAAAAAAGTAGTAAATAATTAAGAGTATGTTTAAATGTCATATATAACATTATTCATGATGAAAGTAAAGTTCATAAAAGATTCATTTGTTTTCTTACTCATGTAAAATAGCAAGATCAAATGGAGTGAAAAACTATTTTTGTGATCTATCTCAATAGGGTATATTCTTACTTGATTCTAAGAGAGCAATAATGATGTTTAGTTGTTTACTGCTAGAAAAATATGTTTTTCTCAATTTAAAAAAATGCTAAAGGTATATAGCAAATTGAAATTATAAATGATTCTTATTATGAAACACTCAGGCAATATTTTTGCTGTATATTGGGTGCCAGGATATCACCCCAGGTGCCTCATTTAAGCCAACCAATCTGTGCTGTTCTCAGAAAAGAAGAATGCTTTTCTGGGAAATTCGCCATTTGAAATTCCAATGGTTGCTTATCCCCTTCTGAAGCTAATGGTGCCAGTTGCTAAGAAAACAGCGCTTCTTGGCTGCCCAGAGGACATAGCTCTTTCTCTGTGTTGCTACAGGATCAAGGATCAACTTTGAGACACTCATTGTCCTGGAAAATTAGTGTATTGTGAACCTTCTCAAACTTGGCATCTAAGAGGTATAATCCTTATTGCTTGTTTTTTTGATCCCTGGGAAGGTGCTGATAACAGTTTTGAAGTCAGTGTGTGCTTTCTCCCAAGACACTCATAGTATAAAGGACTTGAGGTCTGGCTAGCTTGTGGGAAGACTTAGGGGAAGAATTTCTCAAGACAGAGCCAAAGAAGAGGCTCTGGCTATGGGATTTTAGTCATATTTTAACCCCTCCAGCCTTCTTTTTCTCCCAACCCTAATAAGGTACATTAATTTGGGGATATGCTCTCTGTCTAGGGACATGTTCTCTTGGGCTCTGTGCTGGACCCCTGAAGATGATGTTGAAAATGCACTGTTAGGAAAGGATCTCCTTACTTTCTGTGCCTGAACAGCATGCCAAGTTCTCTAAACACTTTCTCTAAACCCTTCTAAATGTGAAATTCAAAGCCTTGCAGACAGTATGTTAAATGGAAGAAGTTGAATGGAAAGGTTCTAGAGGAAGACAATGATTTAGCAAGACCTGTGGAGTGAAAAGTGAAGAAATACAATGCAGACCAGAGTTTTCTACCTGAGCAATTGCTATCTACTCCCTGATTAAAAACTCTAACCTGCTTAGTTGCTGCCATTAACCTCCCAGCCCTGTGGCAATGATCTCTGTCTGCTCTACCCACCTTCCTCCTTCACAAAATAATAATACACATTTTATCACTGATTACTGTTTACTAAGTATCTGTTATGTGCCAGGCAACGTATGTATGCTGTCAACAATCCTTGCATAGGTCATTCAAGGAAGGTAAAACTTTCCTCTCTTTACAGACAAAAAATTAAGACTAAAAAAAGTTTAGTAACTTACCCAAGACCACAGAGTTGGAGGTGGTGTAGCTGGTTTCCAATCAAGTCAGTTTCGAATTTAGTCTATCTAATCCCAATCTGCAGTGGTAACCACTACACTATATTTATGCCTCTGTAGTGGTACTTACGAAACTTTATTTATTCTTGCTTCTTCTCTCCAACTCTGTTCAACAGCGACAGCTAAGGACCGCCCCCTGCTCCAACCTGAGACCCCAAATCCAAGTGTATCTGACACCAGAGGCTTAGCATTTTCCATTAAATGCATACTGTCCAATACAGTAGCTATTAGCCACATGTTTTGAGGACTTAAAATGTGACTACTCCAAATTGAGGTCTAAGTGTGAACTATGCACAGATTTGAAGATTTAGTATGAAACAAAGAATATAAAAAATCTCATTTGTAATTTTTATATTGATTTTATGTTGAAATAATATTTTAAATATACTGGATTAAATAAATTGTTAAAATGAATATTACCTGTGGCTTTTTAAACTTTTTAAAATGTGACTCATGGACAATTTTAAATTTACATGTGGTTCATACTATATTTCTACTGGACACTAGGTCATTCAGAGTCTGCAGGGAAGGGCATAGTAAGAAGCTGCTGCCAACCTCCTTCAAGAACTTTACAGTCCTATCACTCTATGTCCTGACTCTCCTGCCTCAATATTTCAAAAAGTTATTGCTTCTCACAAAAAGGTTGGGAGGTCCTTACAAATATCACAGAATTTCAAGGCTAGAAGGATACTTACAAATTGTGTGGCTGAACCCACCCAATTTGCACTGTTACAACCTCTAGTATAGCACTGACATCTTGATAGCTTATGTCACTGTTCCAAAGATTCATTGTCCCTTATTCTTCCCTGCCCCACTGATACCAAGCTTGGGCACAGGACTTGCCTTCCTCTCTCAGGGGGAATTATATATCTCCCCACTTTTTAACTCAGAGTGGCCATGTGACTTGACTTGCTTTACTCAATTAAATACGTGCACAAATGTCACATCTGAACTGTGGCTTTAAGAACCAACTCATGGTTTGCCGTAACTCTCTTTTTGCTCTGATATGAAACCTGCAGTGTCCTGGTAAGGACTACTCTGTTAGCCTGGGACTGTAAGGGAGGATGATGTAAAGGGGATTCACGATTAAACCATGACATATGTATACTATGTAACTTGGGTGACAGATAAGCTTGAGTTGTTGCAAGTTGCTGAGGTTTTGGCTGTCTTTGTTACTGCTCATAACATAGATACTGAGGTCTCCTCACCAAATCATCACACAACTGTATTTGAATCCCTCCAGTGACAAAAATTATTACTACCACCCCAGGCAGATCATCCCATCTTTTCATAGCCCTGACTACTAGAAAAATCTTCCTCATATTGCACCAAGATGCACTTCCTGGGACAAACTTCTTCCTATACAACAGAATGGGTCCCCTTCCAATTGTCAAAACAAGTGAGGAAGTAATTAGCAGAAGACCAGGTTTTGCCTAAGGTCAGATACTAGCCAAAGTAAAAGAGGTCACTGAGGGTGCCTTCATAGGGTAGCAGGAAGCAGACTTGTGGGTGAGCCAAGGGACCACATTCACAGCAGAAGGGGAGAGCACAAAAAGCTGAGCCCAAGAGATAGGGTGAGCTCAGAGCCTATCTTCCACTGCTCAGGGGCAGAGGAAGAAAAGCCGAGGAAAAGAAGACGTCCATACGCAATTGGTTTGCTGGAAGTTGTCAGGATGGCAAGGTGGCATGACAAGCACACTTATGGACACTGTCCCACAGGAGAGGCTCTGGCAGCATGAAAAACCCCATACACTGAATCTGACATTGCCACCCTCAGTCATTTACCTCCTGGTTTCACTTTTGAAGCCATAAGGTTTTCTTCTTCAGCATATATTTGTAGACAGTTTCATTTGTTATCTGAGCAGACTAACATTGATGCTCACTTCGTAATTCAACTAGAAGAACTATGGGGAAGTGGCTCAGAACTTGGATTTTGGAATGGAGTTCTGTCTGGAGTTATACATCAAATTACATTCAAATTATGACCCCCATCAATTGTTAGCTGTGAGACCTTCAGAAATTTTCTAACCTCTGTACGCCTCACTTATCTGTAAAATAAGGATATTCCCAACCTTGTAGGGTTGTGGCTTTGAAGATTAAATGAAATACTATAAAATATTTTCTGCTGTATCTGCCCTTCAATAGGTGGTAGGTATATGTTTTTCTCTGGTAAAAGCAAACAAAAAATTAAAAAGATGGATTTTGAGATAGGAACCATATTGATAGCACATTCTATGCCTCCTGGGACTCATCTGAGATCTTGCAAAGTGCTAGGTAATGATATTGGTCCTTATATTTTAGGACTGAATCATCTGCTATTGAAATTTTGCCACAGGATCCCTTAAAGGTTCATTTGAGGTAACTCAGAAAAGCAATGCATTCCTTATTTCTATTTACACTCTATTTTCTGTTGTATTTCCTTATCTAGTTTCTCCCACTTTCTTCTATGGAAGCCAGTACTGAGAATCAGCACCTTAAAACAGCATTACAGCAAGGGAGTATAGATATTCCAAAGCCAATTTCATATAATTATTTGAAAGTACAAGAAGCAAAAGGTGACAAGAACACTTATCATGTACTGTGCAGTCATAAAACATCAGAGATGCTGCAACAAAACTTGTCTAGCCATCCAGCCAGCCTGGGATTCTGTCCCTGGCACCCAAGGCTGTCCTTTGCCAAGTCACCTTGAAAAGTTTGTCTGCCTCCAACAACTGTGCTTCCAGCTAATAGACTATTAAGCCCATTAATAGAGCCAAATATATTGTTTTAAGAAGCATTCGTGTGTGTGTGTGTGTGTGTGTGTGTGTGTGTGTGTGGAGAGAGAGAGTAAATCTATTGAAATCACTCTGCAGTGTTTGAACTTACACTCTCCTTTCACCAGCTCTACCCAGTCCTGTGAGCAGGAACCCTAGCTGTCCATTTCTCATTCAGTTCAGATGTCCTGCAAACTTCTCCAGGTTGTTATGTTTTATTGAGGCCCAGTGACCAGAACTGCACTGGGTGGTGGGGCACAGTGTGGTATTTGACTACTTCCCTTGCTGATGACTTCTAGCATCCAGATCTCTTTCTGAGCCCTACCATATTCATCTCACAGTTCCAATCTACCGTAATTTGTATGCAAATAATACATATATGCAAATAATATATCTACATAATGCAACCTTGGGTTCTATAGTTCTGGAAGTATACAGAGGATCTTATATTTACATAATTCATTTTGTAGTACATTTCCAAATTTCTAACCCAATTTAAAGTGTCTTAGCTATCACCATTTGTTAACGGAAGTTATTCCCCAATTACATTCTGCTTACCTTCAGGGGGTACAATAAAATAAAGTGCCTACATTTTTGTAAAATTAGGGTTTTTAATTCCCTTGTACCACCTTCAATTAGCCCATTTTCTGTCTTTATTCATTACAGACTTTTAAACTCTGATACATGTATTTCCTGAGTGGGAGATTTGGAGAATGTACATATGACTCTTTACTTCTGAGTTGTCATCGTGATAAATTGAAAGTGCCCAGTAAGTCTTCTCCTAACTTCCTATTTAAATGCTTCAAAAAATATATAAAAACATGGAAACTAGTGACAGTGTTATCAACTACATTTGCCGTGGTTGGGGAATTTACATTAACTGATTCACTGGTGGAAACGGATTGAGAAGCCCATTGTAGGATTACATATAATAAATCACATCCTGCTCTGTGAGAACAGGACAGGTACTGGCTGTGAAGGGTGTAATCACGCCCACTGACCAGGCTTGACTGGCACTGCCCTGCCCAGGAAAACAGGGAGGTGCAACCCAATTAAACACAAGCTGCCAAGTCCAGAATCCTACTCTTCCCCACCCCATCAGCTGTTTTTTTTACATTCAGTGATAGTAACTCAAAGCTCACATTATCCCATGAAGTATTAGCTCTTGGTTGTCTAAGGAAAAATATTGCAGACAGGACTGAAGATGAAAGATTTATGAATGGTGGATGTTGTTTCAAACTGTGACTGATTTTCTATGTCATGTCAAAAAAACAAATGTCAGATCAAGGCTCAACTGAACACGCTAGAAGGAGGCTGTCCATGGCATATTGTGTAAGGGCACTTTATATCAAACTGAACTGAGAAGCAGGCGTGCCAGCCCCCAAGTGGGCAGTAGAAAGGTCTAAGGAGGTCTGAGGACTCAACCTTTACTGTTGATTAGAAACTAGCCCTGGAGAACATTTTCTGTCTTTAAGGATGAGTAAAGAATAGAAGGAAGAAAAGGAGGATAGAAAGGAGGGAAAGAGAGAAGATGGCAAGCTCTGAAAAGCAGAAAACAATAGATACAAGCCTATGGAGTATTAAAGGGTAAAGTTTATGATACATTTCTAAATCCAGAACTCTATATGTGAAAGCAATAGTAAGAAAATTCTAGAGATACCTCAACAAATAAAGTACACCACTTATATCAAAATTAGAAACTCAGGAATCAGGTAGTTATAGAATAGTATGAATAGTGCTAGGCTTTGAAAACACTTAAAGATACGGGGAACAAGTCCTCTCATGCTGAGTATATATTTTTACAATTGTCAAACAGGTTCTTGCTTCCACTTCTGATCTCCTAAATCAGAACCACTGAGAGATGAAGCCTAGACATGTGTGTTTTTCAAAACTCCTCAAAGGATTGTGATGCAGAGCAAGTTTGAGAATCATTGTAATAAATGGACAATATCTCTTCTTGAATTTGAGTTTCTTGACCAATGATAAAGTTAAATTTTTGTATGTTTATTGCAATTTTTGTTTCTTCTTTTGTGAATTATCTTTGTGTCTTTGACTATGTTTCTATGAATGTGCCAGTATTTTTCTTACTGTTTTAAACATTTTTATTGTATGTTAGAATGTTAATAAGCATTTGTCATAAATGTGGCAGTTACTTTCCTATAGTTTGTCATTTGCCTTTGAACTTTATTAAAAAGTCTATGCATTCACATTCATAGTCACGGATTTTAATTATTCTGGGTTTTCTGGGTCGCTATAGTATTTAAAATTCTTACATGTCTTTTCCTACTGTCTGGCCTTCATACAGGAAGAAAGACAAGGGTAATACGCACTTCTATAGGACAGCCATAAGCACTACACATAGGGAAAATGCAGTATATGGTGGAGACATTCAAAAGGAATTGGGACAACAGGAAAATCAATATGCAGACATTAGGACTTCTTTTTTTTTTTTTTTTCTTTTTTGTATTTTTAGTAGAGACAGCCACAGTAGGGGCCACTGTGTTAGCCAGAATGGTCTTGATCTCATGACCTTGTGATCCGCCTGCCTTGGCCTCCCAAAGTGCTGGGATTACAGGCGTGAGCCACTGCACCGGGCCAGACATTAGGACTTCTAAGGCCATTCCTTATTAAAGATATGGAATATCTTGGTCCATTTTCTGTTGCTTATAACAGAGTGCCTGAAACTGGGTAATTTATAAGAAATGAAATTTATTTCTTACAATTCTGGAAGCTGGAAAGTCCAAGGTTGATGAGGTACATTTGGAAGAGTCCTGAGGTAGTGCAGGACATCCCATGGCAAGGGGGCTAAGCATGCTAACCTGCTTACTCAGGTCTTCTTCCTCTTTCTGCAAAGCCACAAGTTCCCCTCCCATGATAACTCATTAATCCATTAATCCACAAATGGATTAATGCATTCATGAGGGCAGAGCTCTCATGATCCAGTCACCTCTTAAAGGCCTCTCTCCATACTGCCACACTAGGGAAGAAATTTCAACATGAGTTTTGGAGGGGACATTCACACCACAGCAAGGAAACATACCAAATCCCTGCTCAAACGTAGAAGAAAAAATAGCAATTTTTAAGGCCATACTCCCACATAGCTTACCCAATTCTGATTGAGAACTTTCTTTCTAAACCCTTGGAGAAAGATCCATTGATCTTTTTTCTCTTTCGTTTCTCCTTTGTTTTCATGTTTAGAAAAGCCTTCTCTAACCAAAGTTCATTTTTAAAAATTCATCTATATTTCTCCTAGCTTTATAGATTGGTTTTTTTCACTTTAACTCATTAATTCATCTTTGCAATTGGTATAGTGTTATTATCCTTTCCATTTTTCAGATGACACCATGAAAGCTCAGAAATGATTTTAAAACTCTGGCTCAAAGTCAGATCTGATTCTGAATCAGTTACCCTAGGATATGAATTTGATTTTCAGCCGTGGTAGCTTCACACAAGTCCTGCCATCATAGGAAGTGGGCTGGCATGGGCCAAAGACAAGAATGGGAATAATGTTTGACACAGCAAATACCCCTCCAGCCAGTGCAGCCACAGTGATTGAGAAATGTTCAGACACTGGCCAGGGAAGTGAGCTGTGTCCCGCCCTAAGGACAAAGTGGGGGCCACCACGTAGGTGTTCAAACTTCAACAGAGCCTTTTCCAGGAGGGATCTGTGGAATCTTCTAAATTTTGCGTCTAATTATTTTTCTATTTAATGCATGCCTTAGCTTTTCAAGAAACTATAGGACTAGTGGTCTTTCAAAGATAAAATCTTTCCATATACAGTGGATACAAAAGAAATGAATCAATCTCAGTTGTATTAATTGATCATTTTATTCCAGTGCTTGTTACAATCTATTCAGTAAAAAAATAATTATTTTCAGCTTTCAGAAATGTGCTCCATTCAATGTTGGGAGTTGTTAGGAAACATTATACCATGAAAAAAATAGGCTAGTGTCGTAAGTTTATTTCTACCTTTTCCAACATCATTTTGCTAACTAGAAATGTGGATACACAAGTATTCTTTGGACTAAGAGTGACTCAATATTAAATGTGTCAATTTGTCAATACAGAGGCTTACAAAAGGACTGAGGAGGGATTTCTTTATGTTGTTTGAAAAGTGGAATTTAAGGTTTTAATCAATAAATCTCTACTTGGTGTATTGGATTTTTATTAAGGAGAAGGAAAGTATTGCTTTAATTAAAACTCAACTGTGCAATTGTTCTTTCTTCTTTGAGAATGGAAACAGAGAGAAGTAGTTAAATAGAAACATTCCATTTTATAGACACCGTCTTGATAGCTCATTCATAAGAATACATGGTTCTTAAGGTATCAACATAGGCTACTCAGTTTTGCTTTGACTGTTTTTAATTTTCTATGGTACAGATAAATTGCAAATTGTTTTGGACACTATCTCTTAACCCATCCCCTGTGAGCAAAGCACATTTTTGTGTAAGATGACTAAGCTAATTAAATTAGTAAAATATAATTTTTTTTTTTTTTTTTTGAGATGGAGTCTCACTCTGTCGCCCGGGCTGGAGTGCAGTGGCCGGATCTCAGCTCACTGCAAGCTCCGCCTCCCGGGTTCACGCCATTCTCCTGCCTCAGCCTCCGGAGTAGCTGGGACTACAGGCGCCCGCCACCTCGCCCGGCTAGATTTTTGTATTTTTTAGTAGAGATGGGGTTTCACTGTATTAGCCAGGCTGGTCTCGATCTCCTGACCTCGTGATCCGCCCGTCTCGGCCTCCCAAAGTGCTGGGATTACAGACTTGAGCCACCGCGCCCGGCCTAGTAAAATATAATTTAACAAACATGGCCAGTGTTCCAAATTCATATGCATGGTCTGCAAATCACTCATTCATTCATTCATCAAACACTTAGTGAACATGTAAATAAGTCAGGCACTCGGCAGGACACGTGGAACAGAAAAATTCAGACAACTGCTCTCCAAAAGCTCACAGCCTAATAAGATACCTTGATGAGTGAGATGCGAGGTGATAACATGCTATAACCGAAGCACATATGAAGTATTAAGACAGAATGGAGGAGGGAGGGGCCAGTCTGTCTGGGGAGAGTCAGGGAAGGCTTCACAGAGAAGATAATATTTGGGTTGAGACATAAAGAAAGAGAGGGAGCTTACCAGTTTTAGCAGCAAAATATGAACTTTCGAGGAACAGAGAGCAATGTATTCAGAACTGAGCATTCTTAAAAGACAGTGGTATGTTTGGAGAATAGTCAGTCTGGTGTTAGAGTATAGTGAACTTACTTTGGGGACAAACAGCAAAGGAGACTGAAAAAGTGAATTGAGGCCTGGATCAGGGTTGTTAAACATTTTCTGTAAAAACAGTAAATGTTTCTGGCTTTGGGGAAACTTACTCAACTCTACCCTTGTAGTATGAAAGCTGTCATAGATAATATACAAATGAATAGGTGTGGCCAGGTTCTAATAAAGCTTTACAAAAGGAGTTGGTGGGTCAGATTTGGTACATAGTCTGTAGTTTGCCAATCCATTGCCTAGAATGTGAAGGGTGTTTTAATGTTATGCTACAAATTTAAGTCCTATCTTGTGGGCATCTTTAAGCACAAGATGATCAAATGTATTCTCTAAGAGCTTAACTGTTGCATCATCATGGAGTCAAAATGGAAGTGGATATGGATGTTAGGACAATGAGTGCTGGGGGAGAGATATGGAGGAGGCAGAAAAAGGGCCCTATGTTTGAAGTATGTAGTTCCAAAGTAAGATGGGCAGGTATTGAAAGTAGAGTGGGGAGGGAAAGGCTGACATTGACTTTCCTCTGAAGACTCCCCATGTGTCTTGACAATCAATACAGAGAGAGTGGGATTTTTCACTCCTACAGCCCAATTATTTTTGAAACTATTTTAAAGGTAAAACCAGTAAATCAGCCCAAAAGGTCTGTATCTAAAATAGGAATTATCTGGGTTTAGGCCTTTGGTCTTATTCCAGCGATTAAGGTCTACGTTAGGAAATTCTTGGAACTGGCCTCAGATGTGGCCAAGCCAAAGACCAGCAGATCAGTTTCCCTGCTGAATCACTGACGATAAACACTGTTTTCTGAAAAGTCCTTGGTGATCTTAGAAGCTAAATAGATGGTGTAAAGAAAAGACAAATTTCACTGGCTTTTTAAAAATGCTTTTATCATTTACATTCTTGTTTTACAATCTTGTCATGGATGTTAAATGTTCCAAATGGCTGTATTTTGACTATGAGATGTCCAGAGTACATTGGAACTTAAAAATAAATCAGTGACATGACTCAGAATTGAAATTAGCATATCATAAATTTCTTAGTAATCTGTCTGTCCCTGGGCACCTGGCCTTGTCATCATCTGTTTAAATCCTATGATTTACTCTTCACCCCTCCTCTGCTATCCCACCTCCACTTTTACTTTAATAGACAACAGTCAACTCTTATAGACAGGACATTTTTATTCACCATTAATGTTTTGCTTTAGTCTTGTAGACATAGATCAACTCAGAGGTTTCCCAAAACTATTTTTATTTATTTATTTATTTATTTTTAGACAGAGTTTCGCTCTTGTCACCCAGGCTGGAGTGCAATGGCGCGATCTCAGCTCACTGCAACCTCTGCCTCCCAGGCTCAAGTGATTCTCCTGGCTCAGCCTCCTGAGTAGCTGGGACTATCAGCACGCACCACCATGTCTGGCTAATTTTTTTGTATTTTTAGTAGAGACGGGGTTTCATCATGTTGGCCAGGCTGGTTTCAAACTCCTAACCTCAGGCGATCCACCCACCTTAGCCTCCCAAAGCACTAAGGTTACAGGCATGTGACACCACGCCTGGCCCTGAAACAACTTTTAAGAACAGAGATGTTTGACTTTGGTCATTGTTTTTAAAATGTGACTCATCAGTCAACCTCACTTGAGCACTTTTCCTATGTTTTTGTCATTACCAATCGCTGGCTTTAGGACTTCAGTCTTCCTTTGTCTTGGGTTCCATTATGGTGGCCATCTTGCTTTGTGGGATTTTTGAGAGCCCAAGTTGTCTTTGTCTCCTGAAGGTATCAACTGGCGACCCTAAGACCCTGAGCTTCACAGAGCTACAGGTGGGTGTGCTTGATTACTTTGTCTTCTGTTCCTTGGAAGGTACAGATCACCTCACAACTTCAACCTAAGTTACAAACACTAAATAATAAGTGAACATAGGTAGAATTTATACATGGAAGTCTTCCCTCTGTAAGTTACCCGCATGTCAGTATGAAAATTGTGGCTTATGCACTTAAGTGTATGCCCTGTTTTCTTGATGAGATAGATACGTAATTCAAGTACTTTTTTCGCAGAGACTTAGCTTTCAAAATTAAGGAAAGAACAAACACATACTAGGCTGTTTTTTTTTTAAATTGTTTAATTTACCTAAAAACCTTATGAAATAGAAAGACTTTTAGGACAATATACTAAAAATATTTTACAGAGAAAGACCCAAATGTAACTAGTGTTAGAAGTTAGAGAAATAGGTTCTTGTTTCAATCACTACCAAAAATTGTGTGTATGGCAAAGTATGTAATTTCTTATTTGCCTGATAATAAGGTTGGAGTCCCAAACAACTCTTAACACTTTATATTTATTTGTGCATATAATTATAGCAACTTTTAAAATTTGATAGTGCACTCAACTGTTCATACTAATTGTGTAGCAAAAGTCATATAAAATGAAGCCTGATTGAGAAAGTCAATATTAGGCTGCAAAATTATTCTAAGATATTTCTGTCTTATGGATAGAAGCATTCTAAAACATAGTGCTATGCAAAAAAGATAGATGGGCCAGTAACTTCTAAGTCTTATGATAGATTATGTTATTCCTTCTTTTCCTATTCCTATGATAAAGAAACAATTCAGACATTCAGATAACTAAGGTAGAGGAGTGAAATTCAGTGTTCCTCAGGGTTATGCTAAGACCACCTGCATTCAAATCACCTATATATTTTTTTCACTGAATACTTCTGGCTCCCATCTTAGATCTACAGAGCTCAAATCTCTAAGAGTAGAGTGTAGGTCTTTGAATTTTAAACAAGAACTCCAGGTGATTTTTGTGCAAGCTCAAGTTCAAGAACCAGCAGTTCGGTTGTAAAGGACTAGAGTTAACTGATTAAGGGCTTTGGAGTCTAGTAGACTCATTGTAAAAATGACAGTAATTAAACTACTAGAAGGAAACATTGGAGAAATGCTTCAGGGCATGGATCTGGGCAAAAATTTCTTGAGTAAGGCTTCAAAAACACAGACGATCAAAGCAAAAATTGGCAAGTGGATTATATCAAGCTAAAAAAGCTGCTGTACAGCAAAGGAAACAATTGACAAAGTGAAGAGGCAACCTACAAAATGGGAGAGAATATTTGCAAACTATTCATCTGACATGGGATTAACAACCAAAATATATAAGGAACTCAACAGCAGTAATAATAATTTGATTGTAAAAAGCACAAAAGATCTGAACAGACATTTCTCAAAAGACATACAAATGGCCAACATGTATATGAAAAAATGCTAAACATCACTAATCATCAGGGAAATATGAATCAAAACCACAGTGAGGTATCATTTTAACCCAGTTAAAATGGGTATCAAAATGACAGAAAATAACAAATGCTGGCAAGGATACAGAGAAAGGGGAATGCAACTATACTGACAGTGAGAGTGCAAATTAGCGCAGCTGCTATGGAAAACGGTATAGGGGGGTCCTTAAAAAACTAAAATTAGAACTACCATATGACCCAGCAATCCCTCTGCTGGGTATATACCAAAAGAAAGGTAAGCAGTATATCAAAGAGATATCTGTACTAATATAATTGTTGCAGCACTCTTCACAATAGCCAAGATTTGGAAGCAACCTAAGTGTCCATCAACAGATGAATAGAAAAAGAAAATGTGGTACATATACACAATGGAATATTATTTAGTCATTCAAAAGGATGAAATCCTGTCATTTGCAACAACATGGACGGAACTGGAAGATATACATACAGGGAAATAAGCCAGGCACAAAAAGACAAATATCAAATGTTAGCATTCTCATGTGGAAGGTAGAAAATTCCATGGAGGTAGAGAATAGAATGGTGGTTACTAGAGGCAGTGGAGGGTAGTGAGGAGGAGGGAATAAAGAGTGGTTAATTAATGGATCCAAAAATACAGTTCAATAGGAATGAGATGTAGTATTCAGCAGCATCACAGGATGACTATGGTTAACAATAGTTTATCACAAATTCTAAAATCGCAGGAGGAGAAGATTTAGAATGCTTCCAACACAAGGAAATGACAAATGCTTAAGGCAATGGATATCCCAATTACCCGGATTTGATCATTCTGCACTGAATGCTTGCATAAAAATATCCTCTAGGCAGGGTGTGGTGGCTCACATCTGTAATCCCAGCACTTTGGGAGGCTGAGGTGGGTGGATCACTTGAGGTCAGGAGTTCGAGACCAGCCTGTCCAACATGGCGAAACCCAGTCTCTACTAAAAATACAAAAAAATTAGCTGGGTGTGGTGGTGTGCGCCTGTAGTCTCAGCTAGTTGGGAGGTTAAGGTGGGAGAATCACTTAAGCCTGGCAAGCAGAGGTTGCAGTGAGCTGAGATCACACCACTGCACTCCAGCCTAGGCACAAAGTGAGACTCTGTCTCCAAAAAAAAAAAAAAAAATAATCACATGTATCCCATAAACTTGTACAACTATTGTGTATCCATAGGAATAATAAATGATAAACTCCACATCACTTTTTAAAAACTCCACATTGTTTTTTAAAAGTCACAGGTTGGGAGGCTTCATGTACCTGAGACATGGTAAATACTCAGTGCATGATAGTTATTAATGTCATGATTTTTCGTCTCAGTCATTTAAATATTTGACCTGATTCTCCATTTTCTAAGTGGAGAAAGAACTTAGTTTTGTATCATAAATCTTTATCATTCCAAATGATTCTTGATAATTTGGCATGCCTCTTCTGACTGTAGGTCTTCCTTCCTCAGAGTGAGCTTCTCAACCTAGCTCTGTCACCCTGTGATTTGTTGTGGAGGCAGAGGTCCTGTTACCCACCGTGTCTGTGCATAGTAGAGGATGCACCCCTACCATTTTAGGGAACCTTCGTTTATTTACCTTATTTTGCTGGATCTAGAGCTGAGAGACCTCAGGAAATGAGGGGTTTGGCTAGTCATTCCCCTTTTCCCACTCTCTTCTCCCTCATCTGAAGGATTGAATGGTCCCTGGGGCCTCTTCAACTTCTGAAATTCAAAGAGAGTATATAGTCTAGTATTACTGAATCACAGTGTTTAAGAACTAGAACAGAATTTAGAGGTCAGATTCTGTGACATGCAGTGACATACTATCTCTGTGAAAGCTGGTTAAAGCAGAGAGAAAATGAGAATGATTTGGGACTATTAGACATATTATTGAGTGTCTTAGAACAGCAGCCCTTATTTCAGTCTATATTCTGCTGGCCTAAAGTGTTTTTGTGACAGAGTCTAACTAGAAATGACAACGTTGTGCTATTATATAGCAGTGACAGGGAATGCTTTCTCTTAGGAATAATCTAGTCAGAAAATTTGACACAGAAATGTGTTCAACGTCTTGGGTTGGGCTTCCTAGAAGCAGAGTCTGAGTGGTGGTTCCTCAGGCAAATGACTTATGGAGGGATTGCTTCCGGTCAAAACTTGCAGGGGAGTGGGGCAATCAAAAGAGGGCAGGGGAAGCAGGTAGGCAGAGGTGTGGGTTGAGTTGACACCTGGCCACAGCCTGACCTCACAGGGAGTTAAAACCTGACTAGCATCTCACAGCTATCCCTCCTGGAAGCAATGGAGCCCACCTGTTCTACTTCTACCAGCCAGTCATTGGCTGTGGCCACCATCCCAGACCCCCCTTGCCTTATCCTTGACCTTCAAATATTTCATCATTCAATAGGTTTGCGCTAGGTCTTGAATCCTTTTCTTTTTTTTAATTGTGGTTCATGGTATTTTTCTTCTGTTACTAGTTTTCTAAGAATTTTATTTTATTATGTCACTATTCTGAATTTCATGAAATGCATTTTCTGTATCCAAGATAATTATCTGTTTTCCTCAAAGTTGTTAATGGAGATTAATCGTTTTTCTTCTGTTAAAGCACCCTTGCATTTCAAAGACTGTCCTTTCTTAGGTGTAGTATTTTACTTTTCATATGCATTGTTGTATTCAAGATGCTTATGTTTTGTTTGATAGTTATAGATCTGTTTTCATCAATCAATTTAGTACAGAGGTTGTACTGGATCACAAAATGAGGCATAAGCATTCTCCTTAAAAAATGTAGAATAGTTTTTATAATATTGGAATCATTTGTGAATTTATTTCCTGTGAGTGCTGTAACAAACAACCATGCACTTGATTGTTTACAACAACAGAAATTTATAGTTCTAGAGGCCAGGCCTGTGACATGCAGGTATCAGCAGCGTCACGCTCCCTCCAGAGGCTCCAGCGGGGATTCCGTTTCTAGCCTACTCCAGTGTCTGGTGGATAGTGGATGCCTCCATGGTTACGTTGCCTCTTCCTATTCTGTGTGTTTCTTCTCTGTGTATCTTTTATGAGGACACACCACTGGATTTAGGGCCCACCTGGACAATCCAGGATGATCGCTTCATCTTAGAATTCTTAACTCAGTTACATCCACATAAGTCCTTTACCCAAATAAGGTAACATTCACAGGTTCTGGTGATTTGATGTCGTCATATTTTTTGAGGGGCCACCTTTAAACTCTACAAACTGTTTCTTGAAAGCATAGTAGAATTTGTCCCTGGAGGGGATTTTAGGGTTACATTTCTGAATACTGACTCAATTTCTTTAATGAGTTTAGGGCTATTCATTATTTCTTTATAATTCTCTTCTGGTACTTTTATTTTTTAAGGTGTTATTTTGTCTACATCTTCAAATTTAACTGTGAATTTGTACCTTGAATTTTTTTAAAGGTTTTCTAGTCAAATATTTTGTATAAATATTTATGTGATCTAGTACATTTCTAATAATATTTATATACTTCTTACTATGTATATATTCATATACAATATATACTACTATTATGTAATATATAGTTGTATTCCTGTATAAATAGTTCTGTGATCTATTTCAGTGCTAATGCTGTTTCAGCACCCACTATTGCTGTCCTTTTATTAATGCTTGATTAGGTTGTCCAAAGGTATCTAATTGTATTCATTTTTTAAAGAGTCAAACCACCTTTTGAGATCTTCCCTAGCCATCACCTATAACATTTTACCTGACAGTCTCCAGGCAATGTCTGTATCCGATTTTCCTGCTTTCTCGTTTCTCTCTAATAGATATCATCATCTAGCATAGTATACATTTTATTTATTTGTCCCTCTCATCTGTCCCCAAAATAGAATATAATTTCCATAGAGCAGAGATTTTTGTTCATTTAGATCATTACTGAATCCCCAGTGCCTGTGTCAATCAATAAAAGTTTTTTGAACGGGTGAGCCAAAATTTACTTTTAATGTGTCAGTCTCTATCATTGTTTTGTTTTTTATTTCATTAATTTCCGCTCTTTATTAGTTACCCTTTCTTTTCCTTACATTTTCGTTCTTTTTCTTATTTGTCCCAATTCTTAACTTTTGGGTTGACTCATTCATTAATTTCTAATCTTTTTTTCCCTAATATAATCATTGAGGATAAGCATGTTTTGGAGGAAGGTGTGCACTTGAATGTTATCCTAAACTTTTTTATTTGGAGAGTTTACACTGCCATTCAGTTCTAGATGTTTTATTGTTTCTTTACGATTTCCTCTTTTATTCATGAATAATTTAGTAATCTGTGGGTTAGTTTTAAAGTTCTTAAAGAGAAACAGCTATTATTTTATTGATTTATAATTTTATTCCACATTGGTGAAAAATATGCTCCAATAACATTAATTTACTGAAATTTGTTGAGATTTGCCTTGTGGCCTAGTAACACGTAAATTTTTATAAATGCACCATGTGTGCTATGGTATTACAGATATGGAAAATTCTCTATTACTTTACTCTCCCTGTACTGGCACACGTGATTGTCCTTAGTGACACTGGTATTAAAAATCTTATAAATATTTCCTCTAATCTCACAGACTTGTCTGAGACTTCTGGTCATGACATTGCAATTTATCAAAATCCACTCACTATAATGAAAACAATTTTTTTTTTTACAACATACATGAAAGAAAGTTAAGTTGTAGTTGAATACCAGTCATCAGGCTATTGATGTCAATAGTATTAAATACTACTCAAAAATGTCAAACTTATATTTCAGAAAACATGTGCCTTAATATTTTCCCACAGTATATTCGAAAATATCCAAAATGTTTTTCCTTACTGTGCCAACTGGAAAACCTCTTATAAACATTATTTCTTCTATTTGATAAAACCATGGAATTAAAATGAAAAAGTTTGGCTGTCTATATATTTACATAGTGCTCTAACTTTTTAAAGCTTAAATAAACTTTTAAAAAGTAAATTTTTTTACATTTAAGAAGGTAATTCTTTTCTTGGAGAAAGACATTTTCATGGTAAAATGAGAATTTTTAACCTGAAAACAACATTGCCTCCAATTTAAAGAATATTTTTGTCAGTCCGGTGAGTCAAAATGAAATGTCCAAAAGACGAAACATCAGTAAACGTCACCAGCACCTAGGGACCCCAAATGTTTATATTTGAATATATATGTACATATCATGATATTTAAGATAGTACAGGCAAGCCTCAACTTAGAAAACATGATTTTGAGAAACTTTCTTTATGAGCCAGTTTTTGAAACTTAAACCGCAGTGGCTTTCAAATAACATTAAAGAAAGAATAAGAGACTAGGCTTGCTCCTTATGATCTACTGAATCCGAGTGTACCGGGAATACAGTACTATGTGAACTAATCACTGATTAAAATAATGTTTCTGAAGGAAAATATGTTTAGAGTTCCACCTTGGGATGCCAGGCATCCATCTTCCCATTCAGCAGAGAGGTAGAGATGTCCCTTCCTGGGCCCTCTCAGCCTCCAGCTGGTGGGAAGGGATTACTCAGCACGGGGTCAAGATCAGAGTTTGCTTGGGAGGTTGGGCTCATTGCTGATAAAATATCCTCCCTTCCTAGTCCCAGCCACAGTGCCCTTCCCTCTTCTTTTCTTATCTCATTGCAAGTACTAATTATGAGTAAGTTGGAAAGCCTGTGCTGAAATAGCAATGGAGACCAGGAGAAAGGCAACTTCATCTCCTGGTTGCAGTCTTCCCTCTGCCCCTTGTCCAGTCTCAGATTTCAATGTACTCTCTCAAGCAAAGGAGCCTTCTCTTTGAACAGACTCTTGTACTCTTGGACCAGATGATTTTGAGCTCCCTACTAGCTCTTTGAATTAGAATTCTCTCCCTGTGAGTGTATTTCTCGTAACTTGTTTTTGTTAGCCCTTCATGGCCAGATTTGTGAGAATCAGATTTCATCAAATCCAGACTGATGCTCTTGCTTTTTGGATCTATCCAAAGGAGAGCAGCTAGTCCATGCTTCAAAGCACTGCAATATTTTGGTCGTCTTCAACTTTTGGGAGCAAATTTTCCAACTCTTCAGTTGAAATTTGGGGGCAAATCAGAGATGCAATGTTTTTCATTTGTGTAACTCCCTAGAACCGGTGCCTGACATAAAAACAGTGGTAATATCAGTTAGCAGTGCATTAACTACTAGTAACAGAAAACCTGACTGCATTTGTTTTCACATATAGGGGTTTGTTTTTCTCAGATACGTAGTCCAGGGGTAGGCATCTGTCCGTGTTGGTTCAGCTGCTCAGCATGTTGCTGGGATCTGGACTTTTTCTCCTCCATTCCCCATAGCATATTGGATTTTTGTTCTTATACCTTTTAGCCATGTCCACAAATGGCTGCCCCAAGGTCCTGGCATCCCAGGGCAACAATGCTAGTCATCTCCTTCCTGACATCCTGCAATGATATCCAGCCCACCTCTCTGCTCCTGTTCTGCTGCCACCACCAAGTCCATTTTCCATGGAATAGCTAAGATGATGTTTATAAAACAAAATCCAACTCTATTTCTCCATTACTTAAAACACTCCAATGCCTTCCTGGTAGATTTAGAAGAAAATCCAAACTTTCAACCACAGGCTTCAATGTTCTAGACATCCAGCCACTGTCCCACCTTTGAACCTTATCTCCTAGCATTCATCCTCTCTCTCTCATTATACTGGACCACACTGCTTTCTTGTTTTTCAGAAATACACTGCTTACTGTACTCTAGGCCCCTTGCACTTGCTATTTCTTCTGTATGCAATGCTTTGCTTTTTACCTATATCTCAGCTCAAAGGCCATATATTTATTGGAAGCTTTCCTGATCATCCAAAATAAATTAGCAGTAGTGCCCCCTGCCCCATACCTCCCTGCCACCTAGCCATTCCCTTTTTCCTTGACATCGTGGTTGCTTAGTGATTCTCACTCCATGACTCATGTTTGAATCATATGGGAAACTTTTTAAAAATACCACATTCAGTCTCTATTCCATTGATTCTAATTTAATTGTTCCAGAACGGTCCCCAAGCATTGATTTTTTTTTTAAGTTCCCCACGTGATTCTACTGTATAGCTTGGATTGAGAGTTACTGGGCTACATGGTTAAAGGTAAAAAACTGTTCACAATAGTTTTGGATAATCTCATAATGCTGACCTACTATTTTCTTGATGTGGCTTAACCTGAGGAAGAGGTATTAAGAACATACCTATTCCTGGTATATATTCCCTACAGAATTTAATGGGTATTTGTATTCAGTCAAAGCTTGCATAAAATAATTATTTTCTTGCAAGAAGATGATCCAAATGAGAAAAGAGTGTTTGGAGTGTGTGTGTGTGTGTGTGTGTGTGTGTGTGTGTGTGTGTGTGTGTGTGTGTGTTTTGCCATCGAGAGCCCTGTTTCTCATCTTAGCTTACCCTCTGCTCCCTGTCTTCTAACTGCCTGGAGTTGTCAGTCAGGTTTGGGAGATGGACTGTGGAGCCGGGGACCTCAGAGGCTCTCAGGGAGCATAGAGCCAGCTCAAGTGGTCCGTGAGACAGGAAGGCACGGGTCAGAGGCTGACAGATGGTCTTTCTGCCACACGGACTGCAGGCAGACGGTTCTGACAGTTTGGACAAGGCCTGAATGTTGGGCTGCTGAGGCAGAGCTCTAAAAAGATGCTTAAAGAAGCTGCCATGACATCCCTCTCTTTTGCAGTGAGCAGACATTGAGCCCGAAGATGCTCAGGAGGTGAGGAGGAGGAGGAGAAGCAGGAGAATGAGGAAAGGTGAGAGCACAGTCTCTCAAGGAAGGCCTTTCTCTTACCCTCCATTCTCATGCTGAGGTGCTTGGAATTGAGACCAACCCCTGGGCCAGGAGGCCATCTAGGTAGTGGTTAAGCACACGTGCTGTCCACATGCACAGCTCCCTCAAATTCCAATTCTGCTGCTCTCTACGGGCACCTCTGAAGGTCACCCAACATCTTTTCGTTTCTGTTTCCTCTTAATAGTTGAATCTAACTCCAAGTGTGGCTTTGTAGGAGCAATGTTTGTAAAATACTCATCATAGGGCCAGGCCCACAGTAAATGCTCCTGACTCATGTAGCAGAAGTCAAACAAGGAAGTAAATCCAAACCATGGCTTCATTGTCAAAACCTCTAATGTATTTACTCTTGTTGTGTGACAGCAACATTTTCTCTTCCCACCATGTGCTCTTATTTTGTCAACAGTTTAGATTTCTCCTGATAGCAAGGAGGTGAGGTGGTGAGAAAGGGGAATGAAGAGGTAGAAGGCTCATCCCATTTTTACCTCTTTTTAGCAGGAGGCCCAGGTATGTTACTCAACCCTTCTGTAGCAATTGTTTGCGTTGTACAGGATTTTTTTTTTTCTTCCATTATCTCCGTCAAGGGCCCAGTGAAGATTTTTATGCCTCTCCCGCTTTCGTCTATAGACACCTGGGAATGGCTGCTGCGGTCAGCACGCCTGTCCTCTTTTTCCCCACGTACCGGATTTTGCAAGGCCTCTTGGCACATGCCTACAGTAGACATTTAATTAACATAAAACACTATATAACACCATTAAGACAGAAGCTAAATTGGGAAGCTGGCAATTCCCCAACCCCATGCAGCCAAATTCCCAGACACAGGTACGTCCTTCAACTTGCTCATGGCGGTTAGAGTCGCAGGAGGTCTTTCCTATTGCAGGCCTATTGCCTCTGAAACTTCCCCACCATTTTCTGGCAGACGCTTTTGGATGGAAGCTGAGGACACTACTTCA
The DNA here is from genome assembly GCF_000951035.1 of Colobus angolensis palliatus. NCBI lineage: Eukaryota > Metazoa > Chordata > Mammalia > Primates > Cercopithecidae > Colobus > Colobus angolensis. The sequence goes on from NW_012115043.1 coordinate 10,116,693, forward strand.
CCCTCTCCGTTCATTTATCTTTTGGGACTCATTATGTGCTTTGTGGTTACTGGGACTCCACAACTCCGGTGCTAAGCAACCTCTGAAGTCTGCAGGACCACTCCAGGACCCAGTGGACTTCAGAGTCTCACCATCTTTCCTTGCTTGCATATTTATCTTCCTCAAAGTTCATTCCAAGCCCCTACTCTCCAGCTTTCACCCTTTCTGTGACCACAGCCTGATGTCCCTTTGGACACCGTCATGTCACACCTAACTTGCATATCACACTGTATTCTCCAGTTTATTTGATCATCCATATTTTAAGTCATGTTGCATGTAAAACAAGAGTTTGTTTGTTCAAGTACTCAACAAAATGTAACTGGCCACGTGCTGTGTGTCCAGCAACTAAGAATTCAAGGCTGCATAGGATGTAGATGTGGCTCCTAGAACTGAAAGGACTTAGGGTCTGGTGAGAAGTCCCACACATTCCCCTGACTTGAATGCCAATAGGAGAATGTACAAAAAGTCTTGGAATCAGAGACCAGGCATGGACTATTCTGCCAGACAGGAGTGGCGTGATGAAAAGAAGAAGAAGCAAAGGATTCTGAAGCAACAGTTTGAGCCAAGGGTCTATGATGGTCACACCCAGCCTTCTTCTTTCTTCAGGTACAAGTCTTGGCCTTTGCAAACACATAGAGTTGAATGATTAGCGGTGTCAAAAAGGGCTTGGAGAAGCCGTCCCTCTGTGCAGTGGCCTATATCTGAGATGCAGCATTTGACAATTTTCTTTTAATTGTCATCATTTAGGAAGCAAATACTCCCTGAAAAGGAAGCACATTCACTCCACAAGATGCTGTCCTTTTGGATCAGTTTATTCTACTCTTCCTCTTTTGTTTCTCTTTGGTTGTTCTTTACTCCCAGAAGGACTCTGATGAAATCTTATTGGAAGATAGAGGTGTGAATAAAGGTTTGCTTAGAGTTAGGCCTACATATGGGCAAATTTCCTATTCTCTTTAATTCAGCCAAGAAAATTGTATGATTTTCTAAAAGTTACTTTACTATAACAGAAAAGCAGTGACTAGGGTGGGAGTGGTGGGTGAGAGAGGAAATGTTGCAGATGGAAGCATAAGCCAAAGCCAGAAATAGTAGTCCTGACAAAGACATGATGAGTAAGGAAATGATGATTTTGAGTATGGGAGGCCTAGGTTGAGGTCCTTATCTTACTACTAACTGGTTTGTAATGTCTCTGAGCTTTAGTTTTCTCTTCTGCACTGTCTACCTTCCGATTTCTTTTGCAGGTCAAATTCTACACTGTTATATGAATGACCACAGTTGGCTAGATAGGCACAACTTTTTCCCATAGATCTTATTCAAAGTGTGGTCCATGGACCAACAACATGAGCCTTACCTGGAAGCTTGTGAAGAATGCAGACTTTTGAGCTCCACTCAGACCTAATGAATCAGAATCTGCATTTTAACAAGTTCCTAGATGATTTATTTGCACATAAAAATTCAACCCTTGTCTAGACCACTAGTTCTCAAATGTGTCTGCCCATGAGAATCATTTAGAGAACTTTAAAAAAGTACTGGAGTTTGAAGTTCCTCTCCCAGAGATCATCATGTAATTGTAACAAGGTCAGCCTGGGTGTCAAATCTTCTAAAAGCTCCCCAAGTGGTTTTAACATGAAACAGATTTTGAGAACCATTGCTCTCCACCAAGGCTTCTCAAACCATCTCCAGCGCATGACCATTCTGCTTGTTAATTTGCAATCCATCTGGTTGTAAAATTTAAAGGAACCACATTCCTTGGCTATAGCAGCAATGTCAAATTGGTATAAAGGCTGATAAACGTCTACTCTCGATTTGTGCCTTAACTTGTCACAAACCTATAACAAAGGGTTCTAGGAGCAACAATGGTTCTAGCACTACACTCTGAGTTGCACTGTGGTCTAGATCACCCTTCAACCTGACTAGGAAACCAGCCTTACCCCATCCCAACCCATTCCCTCTGGCCTCTCTCCCCCAGCTCAAGGGTTAGATTTTATTTTATGGAGCACATGCATAGAGAACTTATTTTATGCCAGATACTGTTCTGGTTTTTATAAGAGTTGATTTTTATCAGTATTGAGCTAATTTATTTTTATTTTTATTTATTTATTTATTTTTTGAGGCGGAGTCTCGCTCTATCACCCAGGCTGGAGTGCAGTGGCGCAGTCTTGGCTCACTGCAACCTCTGCCTCCTGGATTCAAGTGATTCTCCTGCCTCAGCCTCCCAAGTAGCTGGAACTACAGGTGCCTGCCTAAGCTAATTTTTCATTATCCCTTTCTCTTTCGTGGGAGCAGAAGCGGATGCCCAAAATCACTGAGTTGGTAAATGGCAGCAACTGGGTGACCTCTGAACCCAAGTCACCTAGCTCTGAACCACTGTTGTACTGCCTCACCCACAGGTACTTGTGGGAGGAAGGATTAGGCTCTGACGTGCACCACATCCCATCGGTGATCTGTCCCTTTGACTTCTAATGTGTCTGCATCCCACCCTTCCTCTTCATTCCCTTGCCGTCTTCCCACCCACTGCTTCCATCCAGGCCCTCAGCATCTCTCTCCTGCATCATTACAATAATCTTACCTTTCCCTTCTCATGGGTCCTCAAAACCTTGATCAGGGTGACCTTTCCAAAATGCAAAGCTGAGCAGGTTCTAAATCCTTAAATGACTCTAAATCTGATGTCTGTCAGTAAAGTTCACATTCCTTAGCACTGCACACCAGCCACTCTGCAACAGAGCTCTACCCCTCCAGCCTTCTTTCTTGTGCCTTCCCCTTCTCTCACTCCAGCCACACAGGGCCACTCTGGTCATGGGCTTAGCCTCAGCCTCTCATGCATCAGGACCTTCACGCATGTGGCTTCCTGGATAGAGGTCCTCTGTCTAAAGGCAACTCATCTGCCAGAGCTTAGCTCAAGTATGGCCTCCCTCAGGAAGTCTTTCCTGAATACCACTTCCCACTCCTGTGGTTTCTCCTTACCCCTTGACGCTTATTTCACAGCATCCACGACACTGTGTCATGGCTCCTTATTTCTGTGCTAGCATCCCTCTTGATTATGAGCTCCTTGTTGCAGTGACCATGTCTCAACTTTGTATCCCTAAAAGCAATACAGATCCAGGATCACAGCAAGTGTTCAACTTATTTGGAGTGAGTGAATAAATTCAGGCAGAGTCATTATACCTCTTTAGAGACATGGTAGTTGTCCTCTTGTTCCTTTTCTCTCCTCCTCACCTCACTCCCTCAGACCCCCCACCACCCTCTGCCTCTTACCAGGAAAACTATATGTCTTCTTCTGGCTTTGCAGAAGCTCTTCATGCTATGTCAGCTTAGGGAATCTTCCCCTTTCTCCTGAGAGCATCAGCCGCTGGGCAGCCAGCACCAAACAGTGGTCTAGCTTCCTCTTATCGCTTCCTTGCTCTGTGTGCCCTGGAGAGAATATTAAATGTGTACACAAAATACATGCTAAAATATTCATGAATACATTTGGAAGGTTTTAAACTTTTTTTTTGCTTAAGCCCCCTTTGTCTGAAAATAGAACAGAAAAGACAAACAGACAAATGTGAGACACAAAAGCGTGGAGAGAAATATATGATAAGCAATCATTGGAACTGATTACCTTGCAAAGGTTTGTCTAAAGACCAGTCTTAAAACATGCCACCTGAACATCAAAGAAGAGGTATCCATCCATCATTGAAATAATATGCTTTTTAATGAATGGCTTCCTCACATCTTGATGACCATGTGATCTGTTACAACCTTGCTCTGCCTTTCTGCCCACCTTGCTAACATCTGTCCCATTATTTCTTAAGGCAATCAGGCCTTAGTAAACATGGAGAAATGGGTCATCGTGGGTGCTTGGCCTCAGCTTCCCTAATGTTGTGCATGGGTGGACGATGGAGAGCCCCTAGGGCAGGCAGCTGGGCAGTGACTATGGCCAGTGCTATCAGGTAGCCTTAGACAGAAACAGGAATGGGCATCTTCACTTGAATTGGGGGCAGTGGAAGCAGTTCTCGGTCTTTAGGAGCCTCTCAAGTATACTCTTTGTCTTGCAGGTTCCCACAGAGAGACCTAGTTCCCACATCAAAGCCTCCCAATGAGCCTTGACTACAGGCATGTCTCACCCTTCTAACCCCAGTAATGGAAATCACCTTGATTACGCATTTACTTTTTTCCTTATCTCCTCCTTGTCTTCCTCCTTCCCCTCCTTCCTTCTTTCTCTCCTGGCTTCCTTTCTCCCTTCCTTCTATTCCTCCTTACCTCTGTCTCTGAAGAATTATCTATCACTGCCGTAATAAACTTGGAATAATAGATATATAGCAGCTGCTCTTTCAACATTCATTAAATGGATTGGAAGTTAGTTCAGTGAGGAGACTCAAAGTCCATTGCCCGCTAAGATAGAGTTCTCTTTGGGAACTACTATGGTGAGACTATACTTACAGTATGTGTAAAAAGACGACCACGGTGACATAAAACTCTAACTTTGGGAAACATACTGATGTCAGGCTTGGGACCGAGTCACCAGGTTACGAGGGCAAGGCCGCACTCTGGAACTGGGACAAGGGTGGAGTTTCTCACAAAGATTGTGGGTTCTTTCACTGTGTCTCATCCTGGAAGAACAGTCTTAGGTCAGGAAATAAGAATTTGGAAGGCAGGACTTAGACTACTCTGAAGAAAAAAGAACAAATACCCCCTTTTCCTGGCACAGGGGTCGGCTCAGCTCAGATTCTAAGGCCTGGGGCAGTTCCCACATTATGGGGCAAACTGCCCCCAGCAGAGGAGGCAGGCTGCAGACCCAGGAGAAGTCTCAACAATTGGGATGTTGCTCTGCATCGTGTACATCCATTCCATTTTCCTCAGCTTTTGGCCAGTTCTCACTTGGACTTACCATTGGTCTGTATGGTAGAGTGAGGAGCCAGCAAAAGGGTTTAGGAGCAAGCAGGGTCCTCTCTTCTGAGGCCAGGGGTCAGGGTAGAAGCAGCTCCATTACACCCAGCCAGAGTCGTGGGCAGCCAGTAAGTGAGAAGTGAGGCGTGACCCAGGGCTGCAGAGGGAGTCCAAGTATTCAGATCCTGCACAGTGAGAGGCACGGTCCAGGGCAAATGCTTGGATGCAGCTAAGGGCCTCTTGAGCAGGCTTATTTCCAGCTCCACCTCGTCAGGGGCTGTGCTTCCGTCATTTGTGATCAATGTTGATTTGACATTGGGTAATGATAATTCCAACTTAAAGGAAGACAGAGCTAATGCACTGGATGGAGCCAGGACCTCTAAGTTAGGGAGAGCAGGGTTTGAATTCCAGGCCAACCACTGTAAGTTAATATTCTACTATCTTCATAACAGTGATTACAGAAAGTTACATAATGTGTCTGAGTACCAGTACATGATCAATAACATGGGATCAGTAACACATAAGAATTCAGGTTAGTATTAATGAAATAAAAACAAAGCAAAATAGCCATAGAACCACATGTGTATTATTATCTGATCTAGATGATCAATGTATATGAGTTTCTTTTCTCTCATATCCAGAATGGCAGCTCTAGGGCACTTGTCTTCTCCTAATGGTGGGTATCCTCAGTCATAGTTTTTTTCATAGTGTCTGGAAATTCTTCATAATCCTCAATAGATAACAAGGTAGCTGCTGCTAATCCATGAAATGAGTGTGAGAGATGGACTTTGCCATTTTGTCTGCAAATAATACTATTTAAGCAAGTCCTTGTTTCCCATGTTAATTACTGAAGCTATTTATACGCCTTGTTTTTGGTTGTAAAAAATGTGGCATGCAGGATCTCCTACTTCAAAGCTCTGGAGGCTGAGGATGCTGAGAATAGTCCCTGAGTTCTGTAGTCGTCTAGTGGCAAGGACAAAATTTCACATTGTATAGTACATGCTGTGGCAACAGTATAGATAGTGTCTTAGGGAACAGCAGCAGAGGGTGGGGTGGGATAGCCAAAATGCTTCCTGGAGAAAGTAGCACCTGAGCTGAATGTGGAAAGGAAAAATGAGAACTGGCCAGATGAAGAAGGGGGTAGGCATGATAAGTAGGTAAGGAGACATTCCAAGCAGAGGAATGGGGATGAAAGAATATAGTGTGTGCAGGTATACTGGAAACTACCTGAAGAACAATGTTGCTGGTACATCAAATTCAAAGGCAGGAAATGAGGTTTGAGCATTCTAAGGAGCTAGGTCATAGAAAGCCTTAAATTTCATGTTAAGGAGCTGGTAACTTCAGCCATAGGCAATGGGCAGCCACTAAAGGATATTTACCAGGGGAGGAACATGATCAGAATTAATTCTTACATCTGGAGAGGGACATGTGGACTGGAGAGAGAAAAGATTGGGCCAGGGAGGCTGGGCACAGTGGCTCACACCTGTAATCCCAGCACTTGGGAGGCCAAGGCAGATAGATCACCTGAGGTTGGGAGTTCGAGACCAGCCTGACCAACATGGCGAAACCCCGTCTCTACTAAAAATACAAAATTAGGCAGGCATGGTAGCACATGCCTGTAATCCCAGCTACTCAGGAGGTTGAGGCAGGGGAATCACTTGAACCCAGGAGATAGAGGTTGTGGTGAGCTGAGATTGCACCTTTGCACTTCAGCCTGGGCAACAAGAGCAAAGCTCCATCTCAAAAAAAAAAAAAAAAAAAAGGTTGGGCCAGGAAAATGAGTTTAAGAGGAAGCTATTGCCATTAGGATGGGGGTAGAGAGGAGGGGACTGATCTGACAACTATTCAGGAGATAAAACAAGGAGTGCATGACTGATAAAAGGTTGCAGGAACAAGTCTTGAAAATAGAGGGGGCACAGAGGGCCGCAGGATTCCTACCTGCCTGAAGGCAGTCAGTAGGAGATCCTTGTAGGCAGAAAACTTCAAAGTTGTTACAAGTGGACCTTGAGCATCCTAACAAAAGAGAATAGCTTTCTTCATGTGGAAACTCAGAAACTCAGGGAATAATTCTTGCTACATGTAACAAGGGAATTAAGAAGGGGCAGAGGAGTATTATTCTGTGGTCAATAATCTGTCAGAATATGGGCCCTGTGATTGCAGGACACATGGTATGTTCTGTTTACCTTCAAGGTAGTGTTAGTGTTAAATTTTTTGCCAAGAGTTTACCATCACAAAATATATAAGCATAATATTTTAGAGCAAAAGAATAAAAGAAAAGCAAAGAAAGGAAGGAAGAAAATTGAACCTGTGTCTGCTGTGTGTAAAATGAGGATACTTCTACCCATCTTCCCAGCCAGGCCTGCCTCCATCCATTCTACTCCTAGACCTTGCATTCCCTACGGGGGGGAGGAGTTGATGAGCTCGTTGATCATAGTGCAAAACATTCATGGGGCTATATTTTACCAGCAAACATGGCTACTGTGCCTTAAAAGGCAAAACCCAGAGCTCTCCTCTTGCTCTTGCACTCAACTTCCTCCTTGCAGTGGAATTGGAGTGGAACTGGTAAAGTGAGACAGCCCCTCGGAGGTCTTGTGTCCCTCTCTCTTTTATTTCCTTATGGCTGGGTGGATAAGTTGACCCTGGCCATCTCTCTCCATCTTCACAGGCTCATGTGAAACTCACTGGTCCCATAGTATAGGTGGGCCTGGGGATTAGGAGAGGGCTGGACGTTTGTCCACTTTGGCTTCAGGCCTAACCCACCAGCTGTAACAAGCGTTTTTATCAGCATTTTAGTTTGGGAGTTAGACTCTCACACAGCTATCAATGACCTGGCACTTTCATTCCCTTTCTGCTATTCTGTCTCCTGTGTACAACAGTCTCAGGACAGAGAGTGGAGTATGGAGAGGATAAGGAAGAGGGATTATCTGGAAAGCATATAACTATTCCTGGGACTCTGGTCAAAACATCTTCATAGTGGCCAAACCCCTACATCAATCCATAACAATTATGAAGAGGAAATCTGTTCAAAGTAAAGGTGAACACCATTGTGGAAACTTGATCTGGAATTGAAGTTTCGGGCTCCAACTTTTCTTTTGGATCACAGGCCATTCTCTTTCTGGTGTGTAGAGCTATTTGTCATTCTCCCTTTGGCCTATGAAGCCCCAGGTCATGCACTGCCCAATCCCATGTTCTGATCTTGAAACCATTTTGGTCAAAGGAATATATTGGGAGACCAAATGTGATGGCCAGTCCTGCTTACTTTATTAGGCCCTGTGGTTAATAAAGGTTATGGTCTACTCAAATCCTTTGAGCAAGAGAGAACAGTAAATAATACATGAATAAAAAGAAGCAGAAGGAAGTTTATGTATCAAGTGCCTATTATGTGCTTGGCATATAGTTATTTAACTTATATCCTCTCATTAAAAAGTATTATTGGAAATGTGCTTTGTGTATCACAAGGCATCAAACTGATGTCAAGTATTCCTATTATAATAGAGAGGAAAGCATGGATTCCAGGGGGAAAGACTTGAGTTTAAATCCCAGGTCTGTCCCTACTCATCACAGGACTCTGAGCCACTTCCTCATTTTTCTGGATTTCTGTATATCCAGAATATCTTATATATCTTTGTCATATTAAGTGTTCCAACCCACGAAAGCAATACATACAAATGAAACAGAATGATAACCTATCTTGTGTGAGATAATATCTGCAAAAACTTTGTAAAATAGAAACATAATGAAACATTTTAGAATACTGAGTTTGTTCCTTAGGTTTTTAGGGGTCATGCTTTCCCTATGAACTGGCACCCACTGAAGGGGTACATGGAGAAAGACCATTCAAAGCCATGGTGTCCATGGAGTCCACAGACGATTCCTACCAGTGTGTTCAGCTGCAAATGAGTGCCCTGGCCTCTAAGCTCCAGATTTTGCTAAATCATTTAGGAGTTACATGCCTGCCAAGGAGGTGCCAGAGGAGCATAACTTGCTACACTGCTCTTGTGAGTGTGAACTACACTTCTCGGGTATGACAGGGCTGGCAGGACTATTATAATATTTGGTGTGATGTTGCCTTCTATTATCACCCCCTTGTCTGCTCCCCTTTTCCCCAACTGTGAGAATGGGAGAGGTGCTATATGGTTCATATGACTGGGCTGTATTTGAGGGATCGGGGAAAAGATAAACATGCCTTGTATCTTAATAAATTATCCTTAATGTTGTTAGGGTCTTTTCAGAGTTTGGTGGTGCTGGGACCACCTACAATTTACCAAAAACTAGAATATGTATTTGTTTAGGGTTTTTTTCATCCAAAGACAAGTGTTATTTGTGTATTCAATAGTCAGTAAATAAATGTTGGATAAGTTTGTTAATTGGACTTAGCCATTTCACCAAAGAATTATCCTCTGGATGTTTAAGAGTGACATCTGTTATAGAAAATCACCAGTAGGTACTGGCAGTGCTGAGAGTGGTGGCTAATATCAAGTAGAAGGCCTAAAACCAGTGGTTCCCAATCCTGGCAGCATTTTAGAATTACCTGGAGAGCTTTGGGAAGATAAGAGTCCTTAAGTTCTATCCACAGAGATTTTGGGTTAATTTGCCTAGAGAGGGCTCTCAAAATTGATGTCTTTAATGAGCCACCAACCATGAAGTCTTGGTTTTACTTAAAGCAGAGGCTGCCAACATTGACTCAGCCTTAGAATCACAAGGGAAATTTTACAAAGTGGTGATGCCCCAGCTCTGCTCCCATTGGTTCTGATTTGATTGTTCTGATGTGGCCTGGGCATCAGGATTTTTAAAGCTCCCTGCTTCTTTCTAATGAAAGCCAAGATTCAGAGCTAATGACTTAGAAGGCAACAAAAGAATCCGTGTCTTTCCTTACAAAAGTACAACTCATAATTAAAACAGCCAAATATAAATATGAGGATATATAATGCTACACCTACATTTTTCAGTGTTCAGTGTTCACTGAAGTATATTTCATAAAAGCTATTTTAAAAAAATCAAATACCTGGACCTCTTGCATAAATCCTAGCCCTGAATATAACCTTAGACTTGAATAAACTGCCTCTTTCTTAACTTAAATCTTAGTTCAGACTCCAACTGAGATGACTCATGACTTCTGGTCCAGTGTGCTGTCAAAAGTCTCTGGAAATTTATTCTCAACCTCCTGCCCCATTTTTTTGTCTCAACCATTAAGAGCCTATTGCCCCCTTTTCGTATGGATTTATAGTGCTATTCAAAGGCACCATTTACCTCGCCCTTCTGTCTGAATTTCAGTTAGGAAAATCAGCTGCTTCTCTGATTCCCCATGGTCCCCTGTTCATAAAGCTATAACAGATAGTTAGTTCCCAGCCATCAACATTTTGATATCTACTTTTAAGTTCAATCCAAAATCCTGTCTAGATTTTGATAGGGATACATTGAATGTGTAGATCAATTTGGGAAAGAATTGGTATTTTTGCTATATTACGTGTTCCCAATCCATAAAGGCCGTATATCTCTCTATTTAGATCTTCTCTATTCTTCAATAAAGTTTCATAATTTGCTCTGAAAGGTCTTGAACATCTTTCATTATGTACATTTCTAAGCACAAGTGAGCCTTCAACAGCATGGATTTGAACTGTAGGGTCCGCTTACATGTGGATTTTTCTTCCATTTCTGCCACTCTTGAGACAGCAAGACCAACCCCTTTCTTTCTCTTCTAACTCCTCAAGATACTCAGTGTGAGGATGATGAAGATGAAGGCCTTTATGATTATCTACTTCCACTTAATGAACAGTAAACATATTTTCTCTTCCTTATGATTAGCTAATATTTTCTTTTTTTCTAACTTTATTGTAAAAATATAGTATATGACACAGTTAACATATAAAATATTTGTTAATCAACTGTTTATCTTATTGGTAAGGCTTCCAGGTAACTGTAGGCTCTTAGTAGTTAAGTTTTGGGGGAGCCAAAATTATATAGAAATATTCAACTGCACAGAGGGGTCAGTGCCCCTAACCCCTATGTTGTTCAAGGGTCAACCGTATACTGTATATTGCTGAAGCATTAATTGCATCTTTTGAAAATGTATTTGTTGGTAGTACATAGATTGCTAGTGTATGATTTCCGTACATTGATTGGTCTCTGATATTCAACAGAAATTTCAAATAAAAATGGTAATGGAGGCATCTTTATATTCTCCCTATCTCAAAGAGAAACTATTCAATTGTCATAGCTATGTATGTTATTTGTTGTAGATTTTTGCTTACTTTATATAGTTATCCTTTATCAGTTAAAAGAAATTTTCTTGTATTTCTGATAAATTGCATTATCATTCCTAACTTCTTACTTTTCCCTATATCCATATCTTTTGCCATGTGACACTGCAATTCTTTTTGCTTGAGGTGGCATATATTTCTCTACCTCATTGACAAATAGGCTTGTCTGTGTGACTACAGTGACCAAAAGAGCATCAGTGAAAATGACTGTATGCCACTTTCATCCAAACTTTAACCTTAGAAATATCCTGTGCTTCTACTCACTCTTGTATTGCTTCTGCTATCCTCATGAGAAGAACATGTTCCTTGATAGTCTGATACAGTCAGCCCTCCATATATATGGGTTCTGTATCTGTAGATTCAACCATCCATGGATGGAAAATATTCAGGAAAAAGCAACAAAAATTAACAATACAACAACAAAAATACAGTACAAATTTTCAAAATATAGCATAGCAATGATTTATACAGCATTTACATTGTGTTAGGTGTTATATGTAATTTAGAAATGATTTCAAGTATATGGAAGGATGTGCATAGTTATATGTAAATACTAGGTGATTTTATATGAGTCTTGAGTATCAGTGGATTTTGGTATCCATGGGCTAGGGGTCCTGGAACCATTCTCCTGTGGATGTGTATTTTGTAACTACCATATAATTAGCTTTTAAAAGTCCACTCTGATTTATCTTTTATCTGAAACATTTAGTCTATTTACCTTTAATGCAGTTGCCTGTATATTTATATATACCATCTTATTTTATGCTTTTTATTTGACCCTTCTATATGAACTTCTTTTTCATTATTTTTACTTATTCAAGTTTTCCCCACTGTTAGAATTTATGTTCTATGCTTCTCTTCTTTAGTGGTCACCTGGGAGATTACAATATGTATACGTAATGTGTTGAAGGGCAAAGTTTATACCTCTATCGTCCCTTAGGACAGATAAAGAATCTCAGAAGAGTTAAGTTTCATATCTACTCATACCTACTCCCCAACTTACATGCAATTGTTATATTGTGTTCTGATTCAGAATCTTGTTTTAACCCTTCAGTAAATGTGTTAGTTAGGTAATGCTAGGGGTTCAAACAGTTAAATCCTGGAATCTCAGTGGTTGTACTATAGAAGTTGGTTTCTTACTCATGCTGCAGTTCAGTGGGGGATATTTCTGGTTGAGCAAACTTTTATGTGGTCATTCAAGGATCCAGGCTTCTTCCATCCTGTGGCTCTACCTGCTTTTAGTTCTTGGAACACTCTTCATTAAGCCAGCAAATAAGAAGAGTCCATGGGAGAAGGCACACCCATTTCTTTACCTCTTTATTCCAGAAGTAACCCACATTACTTTTGCTCAAACACTAGCAGTCAAAAGGCAGTCACATGCCTATAACTAATTGCCAGGCACCCTAAGAAAGGTAGCCTCACTGCCTAACTAAAACGAAAAGTAAACAGAGCTTGAACAAATGCACAGGAGTGGCTGCTGCATAGTTATGATTAGACTTACCTATGTATTCACTGTGTACTTTGCCTTTCATGTCTTCCTGCAGCACAGAACTAGCATCTGGGATCATTTTCCTTGTACGTGAAGTCCATCCTCTAGAATTTCTAGCTTTCATTGCTGTTGTTGAAAAATCAGTTGTTAGTATCACTATTGCTGTTTAAAGGTAACCTATCTTTTCCCCCAGATGCTGCTAAAGTCTTTTCTTTCTATTTGTTTCTTTTGCATTTCATGTTTATGTGTCAAGATGTGAATTTTATTTTTTTATTTATTCTACTTGGGATTAATTAGGTCTCTTGAAACTGTAGATTGGAGGGGTTTATCACTTTTGAAAGTTTCTCAACTATTCCTTCATCTAATAATGTCCCTTTCTAATGTCCTCTCTCCTTTATTTCTGGAATTTATTTAGTTGGATGTTCAATATTTTCACACTATTTTTTGCTTTTCTGAAACTTATTTCATACTATCTGTCTTTCTGTGTTACAGTCTAAATTATTTCTTCTAACATACAATTCAGTTTATTATTTACTCAACAGATTCTAATTTGATGTTTAACCATTTAATTGATACTTATTTTCAATGATTATATTTTTTATTTCTAGAGGCTTAGTTTTGTTCTGTTGAAAATCTGCTTGACTATTGTTTGGAGTTTCCTATTCAAGAAAATTAATATGTATATTAAACACAGTAAACATGGCTATATTAATTTTGTGTGTGACAATTCCAGTATTCAAAGTCTCTTTTTCTTTACTGTAATATTACCGTTTGTCAAGAAAATTATGTGTAGGACTCCTTTGAGGCTTAGGACAAAAGATCAATTTTTCTATAGAGAATTTGCATCTGCTTCTTACAGGTGCCTGGAATATCTACCACCTAGGTCTCCTTTCAGCTAAATTCACAGCTTAACAATTTAAAACCATCTAGATAATGTAAATTTGGGCTAGAAATAAATTTTAGGAATGACTCATGGTGACAGCTTCTCAGGAGCTTTTTTCATCATTGCTCAGCATCAATGCAACTTTTCTTGCAGTTGGTTGAGGTTTGAAAGTGAAGTGGATTTACTTTTGGTTATCTCTTCCATGAAAGTTGTAACTCTTAATGGTCTTAGCTTTGTGGCAGAGAGTTCTGCTATCAACCTCTTCATATAGAGGCACATGCTATAAAATATGAAACTCAAGTTGTTCAATTTTATTAAATACTCCAGGGCACAAGTTCCTAAGTGCAATGATTATCTGTCTGAATTCCTGCCTTCACCTAGATTTTGACCTTAGTCTCAAAAGAGTTTAAAACATTTTTAAACTAGCATTTGTATTGTTTTTAAGGGTGGGCTTGGTCTGAAAATCTAGATACTATATTAAGAGAAGCAAAATCTGAACTTAGGAAATATTTTTTGAAAGTAGAACCTACAACATGTCAGATGAGCTGGATTTGTGTGTTGGGAGGCAGAGTGTAAAGCAAAGAGAGATATTAAGGATGTTTCCAAGGTTTTTGTCCTGAGCAACTGGGTGAGTGGTGGTGCCTATGACTGAATTGGAGAGGACTAAGGGAGAAGGTGGTTAGGGTTTGGGGGAGGGTATCAAGAGATTCATTTTTATATGTTAAGTTTGTAATGGCTATTAGACAGTCAACTAGTAGGCTATTGTATATACAAGTCTGGAAATGGGGTTGAGGTGAGGCCTGAATCTATAAAATTGGGAGTCATTAGTATATTTAAATAATGGCATTGAAAAACAAGATGACTTGACAAGAATACCTAGGGATAGGAGCTAGAAAGAAAAGTAACCTGAAGTGTGAGCCCAAGTACACTTGAATATTTGGAAGTTTCCAGAAAAAGAAAAGGAGAATTTAGCTAAATAAGTGAGGTCAGTGGCTAGTAAAGTAAGAGAAAAAGCAGAAGAGTAGATACCCAGAATATTTCAGCAAGTGAAATTCTTAAGAACACTTAAAGAAAATTGAGTGGGCACTGAGAATTAATCATTAGATTTGAACAACATCAGGGTCTTGCCAAGAGGAGTTCAGTGGGTGGTACGAACAAAGACCTGAGGCGAGGAGATTCAAGATAGAATGGGAGGTGCTGGAGAAGAGATGGATGTTCATTATAGATCACTCTTTTAGTGGTTTGCTACAAATAAAACTGTAAATAAAGGGGATTTGGACCCAAAGGCATTATGGTTGGTTTAAGATTGCAAATATGGAACCACAATGGTTTGCCTGTGAGGATAATTTAGGATATAGGGGAAATTTCATTTAGGAGAGAATATGGGCAATTGCAGAAGCAGTATCTTCGAGCTGACAAGTAGGCATATGATCTGGGGCTGAGCAGAGTGTCTAGACTTGAAAGCATGGGAAGATAGAGAAAGTTTTCTTAAACGAAATATCTTTCTCACTGATACAAGAGGGAAGGCCATCTGCTAAGCCTAAGGATGGGATGTGGTGAGGAAGATATAAGGAAATTGGAAAAGGTATAAAATAGTTGTCTAGGTGAGACAAAGCATGAATTGACTAAGGAAATATGTAAAATTTGTGGTCATACATTTAAAGTGTGACCAATCAACGATTTTTTCCTCCAGCCATGTTCAATTTCTCAGATGCAGATATGGAGTATGGACATCAAATTTAACCAGAGGTGAGGATTTTCCAGGTAAGCAAGAAAACGGAGAGAAGAGCAAAGGGCAGATGAGGCAATGTGCAAGGGAGTGATGGGTCATGGCACCTAAATTAGGTAAGAAGAGATGGGAGGGCACGTGGATAGTGATGGACAAGGAGTTGGATCAACAGATTCAGGGCAGTGAAAAATGACTTGAAGAAATTAAGCTACAAAGACTAACGGGGGTGGTGTGAGGCTGGGATGTCTGAAATTGAGTTTTCCAAGGTGGTACCATTATTCAAATTATAAGGTTTAGGATTTGACCATGAGAATAGGTTGGTGAGGTTAAATGTAGAAACATACAATAGATACTAAGGTCACCAGTATCTAAGAGCAGTTACAGAAGTGGAATTAAAAACTAACAGGATAAACTTGGGGCTCATAGTTTTAATGAAAGAAATCAAGCCTACAAGAGAGAAAGTCATTACAATTAAAAGGTGTGAGTGGTACAATTTGATGACATGTATTTAAAAGAGCATTTTTAATGGTGGAGTAGTGCCTGGAAGCAGCAATGGTGAGCAAGGAGGACCCCGCCTCACCCCAGGGCCTGTAGTATATAGGAAGTAAGAGAAAAAGGAACTTCTCCTAGTAGAGGGGGCTGGCACGGAGGCGAGGTCCAGAGGGGAGAACCAGGTATCAGCAAGAAAGTGGATAAGTTATTCAGAAGTACATAAAGGAGATTTCATTTATGCCAGACCCTGGTTCCACAGATCAGAAGATGTATACAGTTGTAGGGTACAAGAAGAGTCCAAAGGGTCCATTTGAAGAGGGAGTCTAATTTGAGGCCGGGAGGCACAGACTTCTGCGGAGGTGAAGGTTCCCAGGGATATAAAGTATGGTGGTTTCCTTATTGTCT
This sequence comes from Colobus angolensis palliatus, assembly GCF_000951035.1. Classification (NCBI taxonomy): domain Eukaryota; kingdom Metazoa; phylum Chordata; class Mammalia; order Primates; family Cercopithecidae; genus Colobus; species Colobus angolensis. The sequence continues at coordinate 10,132,856 of NW_012115043.1, forward strand.
CTTAAGGGGAGGTGAAGAATCTATTCTAATTATAGCCTGTGTCCGGAGACTGTTCTCTCAGGCAGTTGCAGGGGCTCAGTGTTCAGTGGTTGGTCGGTTAGGCAGTGGTTGGTGGGTTAGGCAAAGGTAGGTAAAAAGAGGCTCAGTGGTCATCTTCCCAGTAGCACAAGGAGCTCTTCGAGCCTCTCTCTGACATTAGAAGAACAGATGCTCCTCCACTGCAATGGGGTCATATCTCAATAAACTATCATAATTTGAAAATATGTCAAAAATGTACTTCCAACGATATTTTCAACTTGCAGCAGGCTTATCTACACATAGTCCCATCATACATCAAGAAGTGTACTGAATGTGTATTGCTTTCATACCACTTAAGTTGAACCATCCTAAGTCAGGGACCATCTGCAGACTCTTTAGGAAGATAATCCTTCAATGCTAGACAATGCCAGGAAGCCTTTTCCAAGTCCTCCAGTGCTTACTTATTTTCTTCTCCTAGTTCCACATCTAAACCATACTATTTGCATTTATACAAGACACGTTGCATGGCTCTCTACTTGTTCTGTGTGAGACAGTGTTTTCTTAACTAAATGATGACTTACCTTAGAACCATGTACCATGTCTTACACTTAATTTATCATCCCCAGGCTTGAAGCTCAGAACATTGTACACAGCAGGGTCTCTACGCCTATTGTTGATGTCTAATCCTTCACACTTCTTAACATGGTGCTGAGTGCACTGCATAAATTGTGTTGATTGATGGATAAGTATATGTTTAAATGAAGGAGCTGTAAAATGTCAGATAGCTACAGATAGAATAATGGACTAGAATACCATTAATTAATTATATGATTTTGGATTTTAATTCCCTGGGAATTCCTCTTTCTAATTTGTAATATCAAGTGTCTGAACTTAATGTCATGAGTCTCTTTTAACTCTAAAGTATCATAATTTTGTGAAATTTGGGGGTGACAAACATACTATGTTTTTACTATGTGCTACCAGATACATTACATAATGAATTCACTTAATCCTAACGACAAATCTATGTGGTGAATAATATTATCTCAGTTTTTTATATAAAGAAATTCAGGGCCGGGCGTAGTGGCTCATGCCTGTAATCCCAGCACTTTGGGAGACCGAGGCGGGTGGATCATGAGGTCAGGAGATCGAGACCATCCTGGCTAACATGGTGAAACCCCGTCTCTACTAAAAAAAATACAAAAAAATTAGCCGGGTGTGGTGGCGGGCACCTGTAGTCCCAGCTACTCGGGAGGCTGAGGCAGGAGAATGGCGTGAACCTGGGAGGCGGAGCTTGCAGTGAGCTGAGATCCGGCCACTGCACTCCAGCCTGGGCGACAGAGCAAGACTCCGTCTCAAAAAAAAAAAAAAGAAAGATAAAAGAAATTCGGGCTCAGGGAGCCTATCTAACTTGCCTAAGGTCACACAGTTAAGTAGAAGAATTAGAATTCATACCAGGGGACCACACAACCCAAAGCACGTGTTCTTCCTGTTTCCCCATTCTGCCTCATAAAAACCTCTGCCTTAGCAGTAATGGAAGATTTCTATCCGACTTCCTTTAACTGCTTTTCCTCTAAATGAACTGTCTCAGGCTTAACCATGTCAGAGAAAATCCTAAGGCTATTAGATCAGAAATCCGTCTCTGGCAGCCCTCCTTGCTAGGTACATGTTTGGCTCACTTTAATTTGTCATTCGTTAAGCCTGGAGCAATGGAAGGAGAGACATCTTTGACTTTGCAGGAGCCAGGAGAACAGAGTTATTACCCATCCTCAGTGTAAGCAGCTGGGTTTCACTTGGGTTTAAGATTTTGGCAAAAGTTCAGAGCTTTCCATTTTCTGTGAAGCCATTGCCCATTCCTGTCAGGAGATCAGTACATTTTGAAAGAGATTCCGGGGCTGATGGATGAGTCAGACATCCGGACTCCATACAGCCTTGCTTGCACAAATGAAGTGACCAGATAAGATCCTGCAGTTTCTTTGTGTTGCATGGACATTTGCCATTAAACACAATATAGAACTGGGCTCTTAATACCCATGGATGGGAGGATGGAAAACTGTAAAAGGGACATTTAGAGGAGTGTCCAGAGGATCTCCTGAGACTTTGATCTGAGTGTACTTTAAGATACTTTTGAATGCTGTAGAAATATCAAGGGTATGTTAGAGCTCAGGATAGAGAGTAAGCATGTGGAATTTGGAACAGGCTGGCTTGGGGTTGAATCCTTGCCCTAATACCTATTCATGAACTTGACCAAGTTGCCTAACCTTTCTGAGCTCCAATTTTCTCCTCTGCAAAAGGAAAATAGTATCAGTGGAACGGGCTATTGTGAAAACAAAATGAGGAGATGCAGAAGTTAGCATAATCGAAAGCACTCAATAAACACTACATAGATGTAGGATCCTTAAAAATGTTAAAAGAGCAGGTTTGGAAAGCCTTTAAGATCATGTGGTTCACATCTTTTTTGGATAGCTGAAGAGACCAGGGACCCGGCAGTCACTTCCTTTGACGAGTGATGGCAGAGGCAGGAAGACAATTGATGTTTCTTGATACACAAAATATCTTTCTTCTCTTCCTTGGCTTAACTAGCTGGAGAGGTCTGTTATCTTCCATCCTTCACTAGTCCATTTGGCCTGAGAGAAACAAGAACAGGATAGTGAGAAGAGCAGGTGTCTTTGGGCTATTGGAGGTCTCTGTCAGGCTGGGCTTGTTCGAATTTAGGGGACTTTGATTTACCACTTTGTACCATTCACTTGTCATTGTTTGATCCCTGTAGAAAATGGGGCTGCAAACATTCTCTGAGGGGAACTTTGGGAGAGAAAAAGTGTCTTTCTGATTGGCCTCTGGCCATCAGCAGCCTGGGTAGGCCTCTCAGTGGCTGACATTTTCAACCTGGGGCAGAGCTGAGAGACAAGTTGTTTGTACTGGGAGAAACTGGCTTCAGTTGTCAAAACTCCACAGAAAACTAAAAACTGCCTTAAAGTTTCACCAAAAATCAGAGGAAATGCCATTGAAATGCACATTCTAGAAAATTAGCAAAAATAGTAAGGACACTTCAAATGTTGGATCCGTTTTCAGACTTTCTCATCACAGTCTAGGGTATCAGCTGAGGAAAATATGGCCAAAAGGACTGGCTCTTTGCTGTCAGGTTTGATTGCAAAGAAGGGGCACCACTGACTACCAGTTCTGCCTCTCCATGAAGGCTCTCTTGGGTCAGGGCTCCCTTTACTCAGCGTTCAATGTCAGGGCTGCCAGATAACTTCAAGAGAAGTACCAGGCACATAAAAGCCATCCGTCAAAACATTGCTCCCATAAAATACGAGAAATGCATGGATGATCTACATGACAGCTTTTATTTCAGATTAGATTTCATGGGTTTTATCAGTTGTTATCTTTGTGTGTGTGTATTATGTATAAGTTGCTTATAGGTGTGTGTGTGTGTGTGTGTGTGTGTGTGTGCATCACAACGTCCACTTCAGATTCATTCATTATTCATTCAATCTGTATCAGAGGTTACAATAGGCCAGGCACTGTTCTATTCAATCTGTTCCTATCTTTGTTTTATGGATAATCATGACCCCAGAACTTCTTCCTCACCATCAATTGACAGAGGAATTGAAAGAGAATATTAAACTCATTTTGAATAAATTTAGTAGAAGAAGATTCTCTGCTGAAAGTTAATATTTCCACTTATCAAGAGGTGTTCTTTCAAATGACAAGAACATTATGTCCAAAAGACAGCTTCCTCATAAAGAGACGTCTAAGGGGATTATGTTTGTCCGATATAGCAACAACCAGATTTCTAATGATTAACCAAAATTAAGTATTCAAGTCATGGCATGGCAACTTTTCTAAAGGAAATCACTTCTCCAGATATTCAAAGGCTCCTATGAATCCATGTATTTCTTTTAAGGGTGCTTTATCAACTAAGCGAACTGGTAAATAATTGTCTCATAATGGAACTATAGGTGAAATATGTATTAACTTAAAAAAAAAGAATGTATGTGCTCAATTCAATTTTAAATCTTTTTTAAAAACAAGACTGTCAAACATTCCTAACCTTAAAAAGAACATTGTGGGATAAAAGATAGATGAATTCTAGATAAATGGTATCAGTTTATTATACTGTGTGCTTTAAAATATACATATTAAAAATAATATTTATTGAGCATTTATTATGTGCCCAGCATTGTGCTAAGTTCCTTGGATTCATTACTTCATTTAGCCCTCACAGTATCACAATTACATAGGTACTGTTCTAATTCCCTTTCCGCAGGTGAGGAAAATTAGGTATACAGAAGCTAATAACCTACCCACAGTCATAGAGTCAAGAGACGAAGCTAGGCTGTCTGTCTCCAGGCCCTACCCTTTCCTGAAATAGTAAAGATGGAGCAGAGGAACATATGCCTTTGGAGACAGAGAACATCTGGTGTTAGAATTCTGATTCTGCCACTTACTGGCTGTGTGACCTTGAGCCACACTATATATTCATCACTGCTATGTTGCAGACTTCTTGGCTGGTGGACAACACTATATTGATTAAGAATTATGCCAACTGAGTCACTGTGTAGTGCTGCATGCAAGATACCTGTATCAACTCATCAGTGAAGCCAGGGATGTGCTAGTAAATGTTTCACTATCTGTCCTCCAAAGAAAGTTTCCTGACTTACAGTGTTTGCTGATTTCTGGAGTATAAATACTCTTCCCATGGCTGATTTCAATGTGATGTCATTCAATGCTAAGTGAAAAAAAGATGCACACCATCAACTTTTACAAGTTAACAGAAGCTTGATCTCACACACCACTGAATTAGACTTATACTCAGCAGCAAATAGAGTATCTTAGTGCATAGTTCAGGTCTTGAGAAGGAGTGAGAACATCTGGACATCAGGCAAGTCATGGCATGAGTATAACACAATTTACTGACATACCCACACGGATATTCATCACAGCATTGCCAAAAATAGCAAAAATGTGGATGCAAATTAGTGACACGATGTAAGAGATTAGGAGGTACTTCAGTGCAATGCTGAAGCTGTCACAACATTCACTAAATTTATATCAACGTGTAAAATTCGATTTGTTTTGCAACTGAGGGACACACTGTCATGGATACCTTCAACAGGTGAAATGCTATATTGGGTGGACACGTGAACTAGAAATAGAAAGATAACATTTTAGAGGCAGAAGGAGTAGCCAATTGGGACAAGCCAATTCCAAAGGAAAATTTAACATTTACTATAATACAAGAGAACTTGGCCTAATTACAACATAAAAGAACATTGTCATGGCAATTAATGTTACTCACATAGATATACAGTGATAGGGACCAAATAAATAAAGCTCAGCATGTTGCCTGGCAGGTAGTAAGTGTTCAGTACACATTAGCTATAATTATTGTTGTGATAAATTACAATATACCATATGAGAGAATAATGATCATTAGCATTTTAGAAGATATATTGACATGAAAAGATATACACAATGTGTTTTAAAGTTGAAATAAATTTTGTCTCTTTTTTGTAAAACATGCTTGACTTTGGTAAAAAGGAAATGTGTGAAATATAAGTGGCATCATATTGGATAACTTTAATTTCTTATTTGTGTTTATCAAGATATTCAGATTTTCTACAGTGAACACCCATCATTGTAATTACTCGAAAACTATTTATTTAAATTTAAAAATGAAACATACCTATATAAATATGGATTTCCTTGTTTCCCTAGAAGAAAAATCAATGCCTTTTCAACACTGGACAGCTAGCAGGTTTTTCCCTTCTTAGTTTCATTAAGTGGCAGATGATTGGTTAATAACTAAACAGAAGGTCTGGATAATATTTTGAGTCCTTTACTACTCCCATGAAACTACATGACTGAAAAACAGAGCAGGCCCAGAGAATGGGAAATACAGCTAGAAAAAAAATACAAAAAAAAAAAATAATATTTGCTTCATATCATTTTCAGTTTTTACTTTTAAACTATATCTTTATATTTAAGTACATTTCTTTAGACCATATATAATTGCTTTTTTATCCAGTCTAACAATCTCTGTCTTTCAGCTGGAGTATTTTGAACATTTACATTTAATAAAATTAGTAATGTGTTTAGGTTTAAATCTAATATTTCATTGTTTGTTTCTGACTTATCCCATTTGTTCTTTGTCCCTTTCTTCTTTTCCTTAATTCTTTTGGACTAATAGAGTTGTTTAATAATTCCATTTCGTTTCCACTATTGGCTAATTAGTTATAACTCTTCTGTTTCTTTTTTTTTTTAATTTTAGCACTTGTTCTAGGATTTACAAGATGAATTTTTAACTCTGTCTTTATCTTTACACCATTGTAGCTGAAAACAGAAGTCTCAAATCTATTCTTTTCAGAGCATAGATAGTATAAAGCAAATAGGTATCAAAATCAATTAAAATTAGTGAGCAAAACATGACAAACAAAAATACAATTAACGAATCTGTAACTGAGATAGATTATGAACCTACTTTTCAATGTAGGAATATCTCTCTCTGAGCAGATAGTCTGCACAGTTACAAAATTTTTTTCTTCCTTTTCCTTTTGCTCTAGGGTTCTAGCAAAGAAGCGCAATGTAATAGGAGTGTGTGTTTTGGAATCAGGCCCTCTAAGATTACTCTAGACTAACATTTTTTGTTGTGTGATTTCAGGCGAGTTAAAATTTATAAACCTCAGTTTTCTCAGCTGTAAAAGTGGGTAATATTTACTTTTTAGGAAGTTTATGAGGATTGCATGGTATCATATGGGTAAATGCTTTGATAATGGAGAGCATGTACTTAGTGCATAATAGTAGTTTTCAACTAGGAAGGTGTGTACATCTTCATTTAGTGATCTTAAAATAGCTCCCTTTTGTCAAATTTATCTTGGAGTTAAAATAAGTTGTGATTTATCTTAATCTCCCCTCCCCCACCCCCCAAAAATTAGCCTTTGAATTCTGTCTCTGACACTTACAATATGAAATTGGACAAGTCACAAGGTTTTTGTTTCCTCCTCTGTGAAATGGACTTAATTTTGTCATAACTGTTTCAAAACAGTATTGTGAGAATGAGTAGAGCTCTCATTTTAGATGGTTCTAATATAATGATATGTGTATCACCATTCAAATATAAGATACTATTGAAAACTGGTACAAGACAAGGATGCCCTCTCTCATCATTCCTGTTCAACATAGAATTATAAGTCCTGGTCAGAGCAATCAGGCAAGAGAAAGAAATAAAGAATATTCAAATAGGAAGAGAAGAGGTCAAACTATTCCTGTTTGTAGATAACATGATTCTGTTTCTAGAAAACCCCATAGTCTTGGCCCAAAAGCTCCTTCAGCTGATAAACAACTTCAACAAAGTTTCAGGATCCAAAATTTAATGTACAAAAATCACTAGCATTCCTATACACAAACAACAGCCAAGCTGAGAGCCAAATCAGGAATATAATCCCATTCACAATTGGTACAAAAAAAACCCAAAATACCTAGGAATACAGCTAACCAGGGTGGCAAAATATCTCTACAATGAGAATTATAAAACACTGCTCAAAGAAATCAGAGATGACACAAACAAAAGGAAAAACATCCCATGCTCATGCATAGGAAGAATCAACATCATGAAAATGGCAGTACTACCCCAAGTAATTTATAGATTCAATGCTATTTCTAGCAAACTATCAATGAACTACAGAAATAGGAAAAAAATATTTTAAGTGTTTTAAAATTCATATGGAAACAAAAACGAGCCCAAATAGCCAAGGCAACTTAAGCAAAAAGAGCAAAGCTGGAGGCATCATGCTACCCGACTTCAAACTGTTCTGCAATGCTACAATAACCAAAACAGCATGAACTGGTACAAAAACAGACACACAGATGAATGAAACAGAATAGAGAGCCAAGGAATAAGGTCACACACCTATAACCGTCTGCTCTTCAACAAAGCTGACAAAAACAAGCAATGGAGAAAGGATTCCCTATTCAATAAATGGTACTGGGATAACTGGCTAGCCACATGCTGAAGATTGAAACTGGACCCCTTTCTTATACCATATACAAAAATAAACTCAAGATGGATTGAAGACTTAAATATAAAATTCAAAAGTATAAAAACCCTGGAAGACAACCTAGGCAAAACCGTCCTGGACATAGGAACAGGTAAAGATTTTACGACAAGCATGCCAAAAGCAATCACAACAAAAGCAAAAATTGACAAATGGGATCCAATTAAACTAAAGAGCTTCTGCACTGCACAAGAAAGTATCAACAGAATAAACAGACAACCTACAGAATGGGAGAAAATATTTGCAAACTATGTATCTGTCAAAGGTCTAATATCCAGCATCTTTAAGGAACTTAAACAAATGTACAAGGAAAACACCACCTCATTAAAAAGTGAGCAAAAGACATGAACAGACACTTTTCTAAAGAAGACATACATACAGCCAACAAGCACATGAAAAAAGTTCAACATCATTGATCATGAGAGAAATGCAAATCAAAACCACAATGAGATACCATCTCACACCTGTCAGAATGGCTATTACTAAAAAGTCAAAAATAATTGATGCTGGTGAGGTTGTAGAGAAAAAGGAACACATATACACTGTTGGTGAGAGTGTAAATTAGTTCAACCACTGTGGAAAGCAGTATGGCAATTTCTCAAAGAACTAAAAACAGAACTACCATTCAACCCAGCGATCCCATTATTGGGTATATACCCAAAGGAATAGAAATCATTCTATCATAAAGACACATGAATGTAAATGTTCACTGCAGCATTATTCACAATAGCAAATACATAGTATCATCCTAAAGACCAATCAATGACAGATTGGATTTTTAAAATGTGGTAAATACACACCATGGAAAATGATGCAGCCATGAAAAAGAATGGGATCATGTTCTTTTGCAGGAACATGAATGGAGCTGGAGGCTATTATCCTTAGGAAACTAGCACAGAAACAGAAAACCAAATACTACATCTTCTCACTTATAAATGGGAATTAAATGATGAGACTTCATGAACACATGAACACAAAGAAGGGAACTACAGACACTGGGGCTTACTTGAGGATGGAGAATGGGAGGAGGTAGGGGAGCAGAAAAAATAAACTATTGGGTACTAGGCTTAGCACCTGGGTAACAAGATAATCTGTATAACACACCCTCTTGACATGCAATTTACCTATATAACCTTCACCTGTTACCCCCAGCTTGAAACAAAATAAAAGTTAAAACAAATGTATTATTAATAATACATGATGGTGGTGATGATGATGGTGATGTTGGTGATAATGATGATAAAAAAAAAACTTGAATTTCTTAACATGTATTTATCCAAAACATACGGCACTTATTCTTCAATGGACTTCGTTCTTCAATGAACTTCAATCTAGTTGGAAGAAAAGGGTGAAGATTCAAAATGTATGTGTTCATGTCTAGTAAAAATGGAAGCATGTCATTACCAGATGAAGGGCACAAAAGGAAAGTTGCTGTCTATTTCAGGAAAAGGAGAAATTTGTGGACCCAATGGACAAGAAAAAGCTTCCATCTTGATGAAGTAGAACATGAAGGTCTTAAAGGTGGTTAAGTCATATGAGTAAAGGGGAGAGGAAGGAGAGGCCAGATGGAGGAGACGACTTCAGCAGTGGGTGAGGGGTGAGAAATGCAGAGGCTGATATGCTCATGCCCAGAACAGAGAATCCACCAGTGTGGCTGGGCAAGGTCTCATGGGGGAGATAGTGTTAGAAATGTACACCAGGGCCTGGAATTCCTCAGTGAGAACCTAAACATTTTTCTGAAACTGAATGTATTGGGATGGGTGTAGAATAGAAAGGGAATTGGGTATGAACTGAAAAAAGTGGCGTAATATTTAGTCAGACTCTAAACTTGGCTACAAAGGAGAAAAAGAGCACCTTCCCATTAAGTTAACATCTAGCAACCGACGAATATGATTTTTTAAATGGAGGACTATTTCAAAGCATTTCTATATAACCCCAGTCAACTAATTTTAAAACTAAATGTACATATTTTACATAATAAGACAAGAGAATGTCATGCAGAAAACAGTATGTATGTCTATAAACACTATTCCAGTATGAAACACTGGAAACACTACATAAGTGCCACACTTTCTCCAGGGTTAAAACAGGGAACCTGGGAAGGGGACACTTTCCTCCCAAGGCTGCCTTCCCATAAACTACAGACACTGGAAACGGATCACTCCAGAATAGAGTTTGAGCTTTGGTATTACTGGGGACCCGGCGTGGTGGCTCACACCTGAAATCCCAGCACTTTGGGAGGCCAAGGTGGGCAGATCACCTGAGATCAGGAGTTCGAGACCAGCCTGGCCAACATGCGGAAACCCTGTTTCTACTGAAAATACAAAAATTAGCCAGGTGTGGTGGTGTGAGCACCTATAATCCCAGCTACTCAGGATGCTGAGGCAGGAGAACTGCTTGAACCCAGGAGGTGGAGCTTGAAAAAAAAAAAAAAAAAGACAACCACTGGTACTTCTTTTTAACTTTTTCCTCTCCACAGCTTTTTTGTCCTATTCTTTATTGACTTGTTTCCTCTTCATAATGGAAAATCTGGATAGCAAAGTTTTGCAGGTGAAGTAAAAGCTATTTTTAGCCTTTTTTAAAATAAGCTACTGGGGAAAATTGCATTTCATTTACCATATGTCATAATGGCTCTAGATAGAATGGAAAACTATTAGACCTGAGTAACTTGAAAATTCAGGTCAGTAATATAAATTTTGTCAATTCAAAAAAAATTCAAGGACAGTGCTCACCAGAATAATTTTACTTAAGCTATAACTAGTTTGATTAACTTGACAAGCTTGAATTCAGTTGAAATTCAATTCAGGGCTGGGCGCAGTGACTCACTCCTGTAATCCCAGCACTTTGAGAGACTGAGGCGGGCAGATCATGAGGTCAGGAGATGGAGACCATCCTGGCTAACACAGTAAAACCCTGTCTGTACTAACAATACAAAAAATTAGCTGGGCATGATGGCACGCACCTGTAGTCCCAGCTACTCGGAAGGCTGAGGCAGGAGAATCGCTTGAACCCGGGAAGCAGAGGTTGCAGTGAGCCCAGATTGCACCACTGCACTCCAGCCTGGGCAATGGAGCAAGACTCCATCTCATAAAAAACAAACAAACAAACAAAAACTCAAGCATGCTGACAGAATTCACTAGTTATTTGATGAAAAATGTCTCACTATGAAATGACTAGTCAGTTTAATCAAAAGGTTCTAACTGTGCATGCAGATGGAATAGTAGACAGTTGAACACTGCCTCCTGGCTATTCTCTATTGAATGAAATGGCAAATATAAAGAGTTTTTATGAAACATAAGTAGCAGATTATATAAAATGGGCCAGAGAGCAAGCAGTTTCTGCCCTGGGATTAGCACTCAGCAATCTCATGCACGGAGTTTGGATCCTCTAAATATATTTGCCAGATTCCTCCTTAAATTCAAGTCCCATCCTGGGCTTTGTTGCTTATCCTCTGTGCTATTTCTGTTCACTTCCCTGAACAGCTAACATATTTTGGGGATGTGCTCTGTTCTATGCACCGCCTAAGACTTTACTCCGTATGTGTACAGAGACCACCTTTTCCAATTAAGAGGAAGAAACAAGAGATCAGATTATCTGTAAAATGCTCTAATAAGGAACCAAAATATTTTCTGCCTAGAATGTATAATTGCAAAATTTTTGTGCCAAACGAAGGAAGGGGCAATGGAGGAAAGGAGAGAAGAAGAAAGAAAAGAAATCGTTTGCAAGTAAGAGAAAAATGTTAAGTGTAATCAACATCATATAAGTGAGTTGGAAATTTGACCAAATTAAAATATGGCATTTCAGCTCTCTTCTAACGTTGAGAACCTCTGTATCTTTAAAACAAGATCATTCCTTAGCATAACCTCTCCTCTCCCCTTTTTCAGCTTTTCTTTAAGATGTTATGGTGGGCCAGGTGCAATGACTCACACCTGTAATCCCAGCACTTTGGGAGGCTTAGGCGGGTGGATCCTTTGAGGTCAGGAGTTTGAGACCAGCCTGGACAACATGGTGAAACCCCGTCTCTACTAAAAATACAAAAATTAGCTGGGCGTGGTGGTGCATGCCTGTAATCCCAGCTACCCAGGAGGCTGAAGCTTGAAACCAGGAGGCAGAGGTTGCAGTGAGCCAAGATCATCCCACTTCCAGCCTGGGTGACAGAGTGAGACTGTGTCTCAATAAAATAAAATAAAATGAAAATATATGTTATGGTGCTTCTATTTTAAACAACAAAAAAAGACAGATTTTTAAGGATGCAGAATATATTCAGTTGCATGTGGGATCCTAGAAATCAGAGTCCTAAATACTAAGCCTGAATGTTACTATCTTTTGGGAAATGCGTTCAATAGATGAATCCTTTTCATTGTGGTGAAAGAGAAAAGTTGAACAGTTTGAAAACTTCTTAGCAGTGAAATCCCACTCTGAAAAGCCTTTGAGGTGAGTGAAATGAATCAGAAACATATGGATTACATTTTGCTTCGAGTGCCTCAGGGCTCAGAGTGTTTGGCTAAGTACATTTTAGGTTTCTCCCAATACAGAATTGAAAAAATACTTTTGCCTGAAGCACTTTCCCAAGCCCAACTTGTACTAGGATTCAGCTCCTGGAATGTCTTGCCTCTTTTCCATTAGAAATGCAAATGAGCCCAAAGCATCCATTTTTTCAGAATGCTCTTAGGGAATGCATGCCTGATCTGTAGAAGGTGGCTGCATAGATGGTATCATTTATGAAGGAGAGAGGGAAGGGAGGGAAGGGAGGGAAGAGAGGGAAGGAAGGAAAGAAAGGAAAGGAAAGGAAGGAGAAAAAACCCAACATCCTTTCAACTATTTCATACAACGAGTCATAAAATTCAACTACTAGAAACTTCTCTATTTGTGCTAAAGCATTATTTATATCCTGTTCAAGTGCCTTTTATGTTGAGCAAAGGCAACTCACAGTGCTGTGTTAATTCTTGAGGGTGCAAAAGGGCATTAGGTTCTCTCCAATGCAGGTCACTAGAGAAGACTGGTCCAGAGGATAATACTAGAAATCTCTCAGATTCTCCAAAGCAGACGAGAATAGACATTTTGCTGAAACTGATACAGGATACATAGTACCTCCCTACTACAAGGTCAGTGGTGGCATGGGAACTAGATTTCAGTTGGCTCGTCTAGAATTCTAAGGATGATGATGATGTCAGATATTTATCTTATATGGATAATCTAATTTCTATCAGTTTCATGACTCCACTCCTATATCTTGTGATTTAGTTTTCTGGGACAGGGTATGAGTATTTAGTGTACAAGACAGAATCCCTTGTCCATGTGCACCAAGAAATGTGTTTGAAGTTTGTTGGAAGTTGCATTCTTTTTGTAATTAAAAAACAAAACCTACAAAAATTAGCTGGGCATGGTGGCACGTGCCTATAATCTCAGCTACTCAGGAGGCTGAGGTGGAGAATTGCTTAAACCCAGGAGGTGGAGGTTGCAGCGGGCCGAGATCGTGCCATTGCACTCCAGCCTGGGTGACAGAGTGAGACTTTGTCTCAGAAAAAAAAAAAAACAAGAAACCACTCAAATGTTCCTAAGTAACAAAATGGAAAAATGAATTACACTGTATTTATACAAGGGAAATTTTCTACAGCAGTAAAATGGACTATGGATGCAAGTTCTGAACACATAACCATGGAAATATCTCAGAAACATATTGAGTGGCTACTCCCACTAGAACAACCATCCCTGTTACCTCTGGAGACCAGAAGCAGCTGCCAGCTCTGGCACCTCCCATCATCAGGACAGATTTTGGCTTCCTTAGGGAGAGTGTATCTGACTGGCAGACTTGGCCCATGCTGCAAGGCAGCTGGGGAAAGCAAATCTCTGTTACTTCCAAATTCTCTCATGGTAAGCAAGGTTTAGATTATGAGGTAGAAAAGTTCCAAACTATAGAAAGGGGGATGGATGAGAAAGGGGACAACTGAAAAGAATATCAAACATGACTATAGACCCCTACAAAAAGACAGGAGATACAGGAAGCAGGTGAGCCAGGAAAGTGATTAATCTAAATAAGCTGTTCTTAATGTTTTAAAAGTAGTAACAATAGAGAATTGAATTCTCAGATAATATTTTATGGGAGATGAAGAAGAGATAGAGAATTAAAAACATTCTGCCCTTTGTCCAGTTTTGAAGAATAATATAGATAATGATTAGCTCTAGGCATTGAAAGAAATATATCTAAATATTCCATTAAAATGAAAAGATAATCCCTTTGGGGCAGTAATATTGGAATGGGAGGGAAGAAGGATTTCAGGGGCACTGATAATGTTCCTATGCTAGTTACATCAGTGTGTGAAAATTTATCAAACTGTACACTTATGATATGTGCAGTTTTCTTGTCTACGTTATGCTTAATAAAGTTTTTAGACTTTAAAGAGTAATGTGGGCACATGGGTAAAAAAAAAAACCCACTTTTGGCCGGGCGTGGTGGCTCATGCCTGTAATCCCAGGACTTCGGGAGGCTGAGGTGGGCGGATCACGAGATGAGGAGATCGAGACCATCCTGGCTAACACAGTGAAACCCCGTCTCTACTAAAAGTACAAAAAATTAGCCGGGCTTGGTGGCGGCCACCAAGTAGCTGTAGTCCCAGCTACTCGGGAGGCTGAGGCAGGAGAATGGCATGAACCCGGGAGGCTGTGCTTGCGGTGAGTAGAGATTGTGCCACTGCACTCCAGCCTGGGCGACAGTGTAAGACTCTCAAAAAAAAAAAAGAAAAAAAAAAAAATTTTTTTGACCGGGCGCAGTGACTCATGCCTGTAATCTCAGCACTTTGGGAGGCCAGGGTGGGTGGATCACTTGAAGCCAGGAGTTGGAGACCAGCTCAGCCAACATGGTGAACCCTGCGAAAAATTACTTGGGCATAATGGCAAGTGCCTGTAATTCCAGCTACTCAGGAAGCTGAGGCACAACAACATTTGCTTGAGCCTGGGAGGCTGAGGTTGCAGTGAGCCAGGGTCGCACCACTGCACTCCAGACTAAGTGACAGAGCAAGATTCTGTCTCAAATAAAAAAAAAAAAAAAGCCACTTTTTTAAAGTATAGAAAGACATAGTAAACAGTAAGTCTCCCTCATACCTCAGACCCGCAATCTTCTGTCTCTTACTTACATAGAGGCAAAGCTGTAACAGTTTCTCCCAAATCTTTCCAGAGCTGTTTTAGGATTATGTATTCATATTTGAGTGTGTGTTTGTATTTGTGAATGAATATATGTATGTATATTTCTTTTTTCTGCTTCATCAGTATTCTAGTACACTATATGTATTGTTCTGTACCTTGCTTTTTTTTAGCTGATTAGGTTGATCAGCTTTCTTCTCTTTATATTGCCCAGAAATCTTGAATTACACCATATATTTATACCGTGATCGATTTATCTAGTCTATGACTACTCAAAGCAATGTAGCAAAAATATCTCTTTAAATAAGTAATTGCATGTGTGTGTAAATATATTTAAATTACATATGTATGAATATATATGTACATCAACATATGGAATTACTAGATCAAATGGTATATGTCGTTCTAATTTTGATAGATATTGGCAAATTGCTCTTTGAAAACATTATACCATTTTGCATTCCACTAATAATGAAAAAAAGTTCTGTTCCTCCATGTCTTCACCAGCACAACATATCATCAAACTTTTTCAAAGTGGTCAGTCTGATAGGTGGAATGTACTACTTGTCCATTTTAATCTCTATTTATTTAATTAGCTAGTTCATATAATTATTAATTAGATAGAACTCTTTCATATATTTAGCAGCCATTTGTATGTTTTGCACACTCTTATTTTGCTTGTTTTTATAGATTGCCATTTTCTTTTTTTAATTGTGGTATAATATACATAACATAAAATTTACCATTTAAACATTTTTAACTGTACAATTCACTGGCATTAGGTACATTCACATTGTTGTGAATTTATCAGCATTATCCATCCCCAGAACTTATCCATCATCACAAACTGAAACTTTGTATCCATTAAACAATAACCTATTTCCTCATTAATTTTATGAGCTCTTTATATATTAAGATAGTTTGTGATTTGTCATATAAATCCTCACAATAATTCCATGAAGTTGGCAATTGCTTTTATGATTCTCTCTAGTCAGGCTTTTACCCCCCAGCACTCTCCTAAAACTGCTCTTACCAAGGTCATCAATGACCTCTATATTGCTAAATCCAATAATCAATTTTAGTTCTCATCTTACTTGTCCTATCAGCAGAATTTGACACAATTGATCACTTCCTTCTTCTATTGAAACTGTTTCCACTTGGAATCCAGGATGCCACAATCGCATGGTTTTTCTTTTACCTCATTTGCCACTCCATCTCAGTCTAATTTGTCAACTCTTCTCAAAGCCTTCTAAACTTCGAAGACTCTCAAGTTTCAGTCCTTGCATTTCTTCTCTTCTTTATCTATACTCACTTTTTTGGTGATCTTCCCCAGTGTTATAACTTTAGATAGCATCTATGTGTTGATCCCAACAAATGTATAGCTCCAGCTCAGATCTCTACCCTGAACTCTATACTTGTATATTATAACTGCCTACTCAGTGTTTTAAGATGAATGTTTACTAAATATGTCAAGCCCAACATGTCCAAAACTGTATTCTTGCTTCTGATACTAGGAGAGAACTTGGTTGAATTATCCCTCCTACAGAGAGCAGTTTTAAATGTGGACAAAATGTTTTTAAAACAATTTGAAAATACTGGAGACCAACCAAGTGTAGAAGGAAACCATCAGGCATTTTCAGGCATTCCTGAAGGACAGGAATTATATGTAATAATGTGTGCATCTTTGTAACTTTTTGCCTGAGGGCACCCCCATTCCACATGAGGCAGGGCTAGAGAAAGTCACAGACTTGCTGAATCGAGGTGTCAGAGGACAAAGTTTTGGGCAGGCAGAGTCAGAGTGGCTTGAAAATGAAAGAAGAAATACAAGAAAGGAGAGAGCTGCAGAAGGGTTGAACCCCTCAAAATATGAGGATAAAGTCCTCTGACTATTGAGTAGTCTTTGAACTATGCATGTTCAAAGGAGATTCCTGGACCCCAGCAAAAACAGCATGTAGAAGCTAAAAGAACTGAGAGGGAATCTCAGTTTATTTTCACTACAGGAAAGACACAGTCAGTACTCTTCATTGTAAGACAATACATTACCACAAAGCCCAGAACTAAATTTAAAAAAAGTTACTAGACAGATGAAGAAACAAAAAATGAGACCCTTTTTTTTTCCCAAAAAAAAGAGCAGTCAACAGAAAATGACCTAGAGATTTTTCAGATGTTGAAATTAGCAGACAAGACTCTCAAACTGCTGTAATACCTACCTTTTCCTAATTGGTTTTCTACACTGTCTTGCGCACCTTTGAGTGGTGTCTTCGCTTTAAACTTTTTCACATACTCACAAAACAATTAGCATGTACTCCACATTCTGAGTCCATAAAAGGCCCCGGACCAGTCACATGAGAGGGAACTTTCCCACCTTTGAGTAGGGGAACCACCCACTGTGCCCCCTCTCTGCTGAGCTTTTCTTTCACTTAATAAATTTGACTCCACTCACTGTCCAGTGTCCATGCACTCAATTCTTCCTGGTTGTGAGACAAGAACTCAGACCTAGCTGAGTTAAGGAGCAGAAAGACCACAACCCAATGTTATAGAATTTATGGTGTGTGTAGATATTTTATATATTACAGCAATAGCACAAAGAATGGGGGATAAACGGAACTATACTGTTACAAGATTTCTGTATTTCATGTGAGGTAATGTAGTATAAACTTATTTACCATCCTTGTTTGTTCTTCACAGCACTTACCACCTTCTAAGATGCTAGGTAATTGATTATTTCACATATTTTCTGTCCTCCTACTAGAGACAGAACCCTGGAAGGCAGGGATTTGAAGTCACTGCTGCTTCTCCAGCACTTAGAACAGTGTCTGGCACATACTAAGTATACTAAGTGCATAGTGTTTGTTGAATAAATGAATGACGACTTTACAAATGAGAAAACTGGTTTGAAATTCTTAAATGATTTTCCCATGATTATATGGCTGGTAAATAACAGAGATGGAATATGAATCCTTTTTACTCACCACAGAATTTAAGTTTTTAAGCATTGCACAAAAATGCCTTTATAATATGAAAAACCTGGCTCCACAGCATAAGCAATATACCTTCTGTGACACTGAAGACAGACTTTGCTTGCCAGTTTGGCCCAGGCTGAGGCTAAGCCAACTCAGTAACCGGCTATACTCAATATTCTTTTGTCCTATACACGCATTTCTATCCATGAAAATACCTGGCCTTTATGACAGATATGGTGACACTTGCCAAATGAGTCCAACCTGATGACAATGGTTATCTCAGCCTTTGAAGTTTTTGTGGCGTCTTTATCCTCATACACTCACCAATAGCCTAATAAGAGTACTCACATGACTCCTAAGAAACGTGTTCGTGGAGAAAAAAAGGGAGAGAAGGGAAGAAGGATGTCACATCTATAGTAACAAAAGTTAATATCAGAAGAAACAACTACATGTTTGGCAACTAATGACATTTTTTAAGAACAAAAAATATTTGTTTGACAGTAGAAGCCAAAGAGACAATTGTGCAGAAGAAAGAAAAGGCTAGATTCCTCCTTAGTAGAATCACAAAGCTAAAGACAACCAAAAGCAGCTAAATCAACAAAAGAGCAGAAGCTATGTCTGCACATTTGACTTAAAGCAATTGGGGGATTGGACAAGAGAAAAAGAGAATAGGACAGTTTAGGCATCATTCGAGTCTCTTCAAGTGCAGATAAGGATCTGGAAATTCCTTAATATGATAACTAGGCAAAGAATGCCAGAGCTTATGTCCCTATGAAAGTGTGAGTCACGGCAAACTCCCCTGAGATACCATCCGCAGACGGTGGTATAATGTAGGGAGGTCCATGGGAGATTCAAGGGCTGAGTCAGAGCTGGGGAAGTGTTGACCAGAGCCAGCCAGAATTGTGGCTGAAGAGAACACAAGATCATAGTAAAGTAGAAGATGGTGAGGATCAAGACTGGAAAGTAAGATAAGGTCCAAGGGGGGAAAATGAGCAATGAACTTGGAAGGTTATATCTTTCAAGGTATGTGGGAGTAGATGGAAATGTGATCTGTAAAGAGAGCCACTGGTTCAGAATGAAGGCTGCAAACAGGAGTGAGCTCTGGTGTCCCTGCTGAGTGAGAAAGACATTCAGCTGAAGAAATTCATGCAGTTCTGAACAATGGATTGAGAAATTCACACACACACACACATACACACCTGAATCCAGGGCAACCTGCTATAGTGACCATCTGTTATTTTCGTCTGACTTGTATTCCTTTCCTTGGACAAATGCCCATACCCAAGTCCATTAGGTCCTAAAGAGGATGCTAATTACACAAGCTATCCCTTTGGCTATAGGAAAAGACATATGACCCTTGCCTGGTTGATCTTAGTACACATGACCTTTGGCCATGATGATTGACTTAGGAGTGATCTCATGCCCACTTGGTCAGGATTCTTCTCTGAATTTCATGTAGAGACTAAGTGAGACAAGCTCCCACTTTCTCCTGGGCTTCCTATTCTGGAATAGTATAAGCATGACATTGGCCACGATCCCCTCCTCTTGCCAGATGGAGGAAGCCTGTGGATGGTACGAACAAATGAGGCCCAGACCCAGTACAAATTGAGAGTGAGAGAACCCTGATAGCACTGTCTGAATTGTCGGGAGCCTCCAAGGCTAATCATAGCCCTGGATTTCCTTGTTGTTTCAGTTGTTTCTAGCTACCACAAAGAGGGTACTGACCAACAGACTCATCCTTCAAAAATCCCATGTGTCTGCTTATCAAATGTTTTTGACACCGTGCTAAGTACTATAAAGAGAAAAATTGCCAATAATCCAGTCCTCTAGGAATTGAAAATATAAAACATGCAATACTAAATCTTGGGATTCTGAGAATCCGCCCTACTGTGGCTTGGTAAAGCTTGGGATAGCTTTGTCGTTGAGCCATCCTTATCCATTGGTTGAACTGAAGCTGGCACAGGAATAAGGCCTATGAGATCTCAGCAGCATAGAAAGGTGGGAAAAGGGACAAAATTTGATAATACCAAGTTGGTGTAAACTTACGAAACTACAGAATTGACCCTGAGAAGAGCAATAAGCATACCATCTAAGGGGGCTAGATTTGGACCAGCCTTGATATCAAAAGTGATACAACATAGGACTGAGGCAAAGGAACAGAGATATACCTAGAGGATGACTCTGTGAGTCACGAGAAAGAGGAGAATTGTGGTTCTAGGTGATTGATACATAGGAGGGAGAGTGTCAGCAGTAGTGGGAATAGGGGACATGGTGCCAAGTTCACATTGGCCAGAATTTGGTGGAGTTCTAGCCTAATAGGTGGTTGTAGGTCTGTTTTGAAGATCTGGTTCACCTTTTCTATGTGAACAAGACATTTATCAGCCAACCAGTCAAGGTTGGTGTGAGAACCAAGAGCTCCAAATTCACAGTCAACCCTGGATTTTTACCCACAGCAGCCTGGAGAGGGTAAGCCAAATGATGAGTGTAAGCTACAGTCCTAGAAAGGGTCAAGCCAGACATCAAAGTTCACTATCCAAAAGCTTGTGGGGGAATCCAGACCTGGAATTGCATTCAGACAAGGTAAATACATCCAAACCACAGGAGCAGAGCAGGAGGCAGGAGAAGGGATGAGAACAAAGTGAATGTTTCCAAGAAAATTTCACAAAGGAGTTTGGGGTGCTCCCAGTGTGTTTTTAATTAATGAACTTCCAGATGGGGTGCAAGTAGATCAGCCTGCTTTATGTGGGAGCTGGTGGACATCAGAGAATAGAGAAAGCCCAGGCAGAGGCCCTTGACGAATGAACATTGGGTGAACAGCAGTGTTCTGGGAAAAACCCTATCAGTGGGTATGCAGGTTGCCTGGGTCGCCTCCCTGTATAGTATACTGAGGTGGGGTATTGGCACTATTTCCTGGATTTATAATCAGGTCCCAGGAATGGCAGAATCCTGTCATTCACTCCAAGAGAAGAGTATAGCATATTCGATATGAAAAGACTGCCTGGGTTTAATTCCTGCATTCCCTGTTAACGCTCTCTGTGACCTTGAATATAGTTATTTAATCCCTAGACCTTATTTTCCTCATCTGTAAAAAGGAGACTGTTTTGGTAGTACTGTGTAGGACTGTAATTGTAATACTAACGTTGTTTCACATTAGGCACTAAGAACCATGCCTAGCAAGAATTAAGCACTCACCTAATGTTAGCAATCATTACCATCTCTCAAGAGAGAAATACATAGGAACAGCAAGCAAATGTGAAACAAAGAGACTTCTTTGATTTTAGCTTGCAAGAGCACCTAAGAAACCCAATGCAAAGCTCCTATAACACTCTTAAGAGCCAAGAGCAAACGTCTTGGATTTAAAATCTAAGGAGTCTTCATCATTCACTAAAGCTTCAGTTCACATCTTGAATCTTACCAGATTCTGGCCTGGTTCATTATTAAAAACTGAAGGGAATGGCCATAATGTTCAGGAACGTGTAAAAAAAGAAGAGCAAGACCTTAATTTACTTAGTCACTAGCTGCATTGAAGAGAGAACAGCAAAATAGTGAGCCTTGGTTCATGCACAGATTGACAATGCCCCCTTGTAAATGTAGTACGATGAATGCTCCAGGATGCCAAGCATGTTAGTACCGTATTTCCCTATATAGGGAATAATGGTTTGGAAAGTGAGAGTGGGGTGGTAGCAGGAAATAGTGACACGTCTCTGTCAGGAAAAGAAAGGTAGGTACGTTCATTCCTATACAAGGATACCCAGCCAATTGTAATAAAGCTGCTTTCAGAATCCATAGGCTGGTTGGTTTGAGCTTATTTTTAAAATTCTGTCTGCCATTGTTAGGATTTCCCCAGGCACTATCTAGGATAAGAAGCAATGTATCGCAGCAGGGCTGACCGGACAATACCGCAGTTGACTGGACCTTCCCCCTTTACCATATTTGTATAATTTCTAACAAAGAGTATACAAACTTGAATTGGCACTTAACATAATGATGGGTTGATATTTACTATATTTTATTTTCATCTTTTAAAGAAGCTGCTTTTACTGCTAATTGGCTCAGTTAACGCAATTGAAGAAGTGTAAACAGTGATTTCTTTCAGTGCAGGGTCTGTAGCACTCTTCGATAATTTCTTCCAACCTTTAGCACTACTGCAGGCTGCTTTCAAACTTACGGTTTCTGATGACACTGAAGGCAGCACTCTCACGCAGAAATTATATAGAAATATGGCATTTCCTAGGTAGGTTCCCCAATTTGAAAGGATGAGAATAGATAGGAGGAATACATGAAGGAATATTAAAAATCATGTACAATTAATATGTAAATGAACGATGAGATAGAGGCATCTACTAGAGTATAATGGTTGTAGCCGAGAAGTGTTGTTACCTGTGAATCCCAGTTTTCCTTCATTTTTTGTAGATTTGATTCTATAGAGAAGCTTTGTGGCAAACCTTGAATAGTAAAATATTGTTGCTAATCCTAAAAGATCAGAAATGTTATTTTCTCTTCCTCTAAAAGAGCAGAAATTTTATTTTTTCTCTCTCTCTCTCACATCTCTCTCACCCAAAAATAGCCTCTTCTGATTAGACATGAACAACTTTCACAGAATCACAGCACTTAATCTCTGGAAGCAATTTCTTTCCTCATTCCTTTTTAGATACATATTTTCCTTCTAGAATCATGTTTACTTTTCTTAAAGTACTCCTTTAAATATTCCTTTAGTGAAGATCTGTTGTTGGTAAACTTCAATTTTGTCTAAAAATGTTTTTGTTTCATCTTCATTTTGGAAAGATATATTTCCTGGGTATATATTTATAGATATTTTAATCTGAATTTTGAAGATATTTCAATTTGTTTTGATTTCCCTGTTGCTGTAAGGAGTCTTATGTGAGTTAAAATGTTATTTAATTGAAGGTAATCTTTTTAAAGCTGCTTTTGCTGTTTTTTATTTATCCTTTTTGTTCTGTAATTTTTTTTCTAGATATAGAATTTTTTTGTTATTGAGGTTTGTTTTGGTTTCTGAATCAGAATTTGTGACTTTCATCAATTCTGAAAATTCTTGCTATCATTCAACTACTACCTGCTCCTACTTTCACTAGTCTTTCCTTCTGAAATTTTGATTAGACGTTCTCTAGACTGTCTCTTTCAATGGTCAACGTTTTTTTTAAATTATTATGCTTTTATCTTCTTCTTTAAACATTAAGTAATTACTTCAGTATGCAGTCAGTATACAATAAACAATTTCTTTGGAGCTACTTTCCAGTTCACCAATTCTTTCTTTAACTCTATTCTGCTTTTCAGTCCATCAATTGAGTTGTTAATTTTTAAAGTTGTGATCTTTTTTATCCCTAGAATTTCTCTTTTTTTCAAGATGTCCTGGAATTTTTTTTTCGTAATGTTCTTTGATCATATTTTCAGTTGCCTCTTTTATTTCTTTACACATTTTAAACATACCAATTTTGCAGTATTTTTTCTGACAATTCATATTAAAATCCACTGGAGTCTAAATCTTTTGTTTGTGGCTTTGTCAATCTTAATTTATTTTGGTTTATTTCTCAGAGTTTTATAACTTTGGTTTCCCAACTTAATTCATTTCATGTGAATTCTGCAAAGTCTATTTTAAGACTGATTCTTTATAGGAAAGATTTGCTTTTGTTTCTGCCATATGCTTGTGCTATGGTAATTATAAATTAATATCTAGGTGACTTCCTAGATTACCTAGATAGCACAGAGGTAAGCTTGAAGTTCATGTGAGCACAGATCTGTGTCCACAAATTCTCAAGAGAGACGTTTTTTCCCTCACAAGAGTTTACACCCAGATTAACAAGTTTCTCCTCTTGCTACCAAGCTGTTTTCTAGCCCACACTTTCACTAAAGTTAGGCTCCTTTGAAGGCCTTTGACTCTGTATAGGAGTCTTAATTTTGACCCCATGCCATGTACAGTCCCAAGGTTTCTCTCAGGTTCTCATATGCAGCCATCTAGTCCCTCAAGTCACAGGGACTGGCAAAGGCCCTGAAAGCAGCAAATGCTTCAGTAGGAGGCTGTTATTCTTGATTCCACTCCTCTTGGCTTTGAGCCCATCAGGTTTTCCCTTTCATTGCTGAAAACTTAGCCAAACTTAAAAAGACATTTTTACATTTTATCCTGTGTTTCTAGATGTTTTGGAGCTGGTGGGTTTTTCAAGATATTTAGTTTTTAATAATTTTCTGATAAGAATCTCATGGTTAACCTATGTCAGTGTGTTCTTTATAACAACATAATTCTATTTTCAAATGATTTTCAGAAGCTCAATATATTAGAATAAAATAAAAGAACTTCTCTGGCTCTAGCTGGGAAGGCCGGGAATTCTGCATGTTTAAAGTTTTTCTTATTCTTCACGGCAGTATTGAAGATACCTGTGGGACCTATAGCACTATATAGGCCACACTTTGAGGAAAAGCCTAATCTTGAGCAAATCCCTGATTTTAAAATGAAAAAAAAAAAAAACCTAAAGTTGTAGTTTCCCCTGTTCTGACTTCTCTCCTTAGACTAGGTCCATGCCTCATACTGACATGAGGAAAGGTGAATAAATTCAGGATAGCATCTCTGCTACTGAGAAATTTGCTCCCTATTTATAAATACAAATGGGGTTTAACCTTAAGGTTAATGTATTTTTATGGTTCTATTAAGTTTAAGTGTAAGGTTACCTTGATTTCTGAAATAGCTATACCCATGAAACATTAGATGTAAAGCCAAACCCTATATTCTCACTTATTTTCATTGTAATATCAGAGCTATGGTAGCCCCAGGACCTAAAATTACCTTAAAGAATGTAGAAAATCTATTATAAGTGCATATTAATTGAAAAAAAATCCCTTATAATAAAATATTGTCTCTTAATATTAAGCAAAAAATGGAACATTGTAAATTAGATTATAAATGAGATCTAGAAGAAAGAAGCCTCATTTCATTAATCAAGCACTCCAGGCTTTAAAAAGTTATGTTTATTATCTCTACAAACCCCATCACATTTAAAGACAGCTGAACTGAGCATACCTTCTCTGATAGTTCATTCTCTGAGAGCTTCTGGTTCACACTTTCCTCTGGATACATGAAAATACTGTGGATTAAACAGCTGGCCGTGGACACTTAACTCTTTAATAAGGAAGAATAGGTGATGGATTTCTGTAACCAAAAACCTGTAGTGTAAAGCCCCCACTCTCTTTTCTGGTCATAATTGTAGGTCAGCATCTTCATCTTTTAGAATAAGTCAGAGTCAGATAAAAGATCTGCGATGGAAAAGGTTAAAAAAGTGGGCCTGAGTAGAACAAGCACAGGGCTTTGAGGTTTGTTTGTTTGCTCAGACGGACAGCAAAAGCAAAAACATGGAAGTAAGTAGGAGAGAGGGAACAGGCCGAAGCAAAACACAAAACAAGATGCAAAAACCAAAGTGCCTTTACTCAAGTGGACAAAGTAGAATTTAAGAAAGAGCACTTGCACACTTCTCATCTGCTCCAGACTCCCTCAACTAGTGGCCATTATTTTCCATATTTCGTGATATGTCTTATCTTCCCTACTGGGCTCTAAATTTCTTAAAGGCAGGACACCCATATGAAATTTAAAGTAGTTTTTTTCTAATTCTGTGAAGAAGGTCAGTGGTAGCTTGATGGGGATAGCATTGAATCTATAAATTACTTTGAGTTCATATCCTTTGCAGGGACGTTGATGAAGCTGGAAACCATCATTCTCAGCAAACTAACACAGGAGCAGAAAACCAGACACCACATGTTCTCACTCATAAGTGGGAGAGGAGCAATGAGAACACATGGATACAGGGAGGGGAACATCACACACTGGGGCCTGTTGTGGGGTGGGGGCTAGGGGAAGGGATAGCATTCGGAGAAATACCTAACGTAGGTGACGGGTTGATGGGTGCAGCAAACCACCATGGCACATGTATACCTGTGCAACAAACGTGCACGTTCTGCACATGTATCCCAGAACTTAAAGTATAATAAAGTAAAATAAAAGAGGAAAAGAAAGCATAAAAAGCAGCACATCAATAATAATTGATATATTTCTATAGCACTTCAAGGTTTGTCATGTGATTCTTACATTATTTCATTTATTATTCAAATTAAGGGAGGTATTTATTAACATCATCTCTATTTTACAACTGAGGAAATTGAGTTTCAGAAAGATTAAGAGTTTTATCTAGGATAACATAGCTAGTAAATGATAAAGCCAGGAGTTGGATCAAAGGTCTCTGATAAATCTTTCTATGTTCTTCCTACCAAACCAGCACTGGGTCTGCTTTATTCCTGGGTCATTTATCACATCTTTGATAGGACTCTACACATAGTGGAAGCTTGTTTAGTGAAGGAATAAATGTTTCTAGAAGAAAGCTAACTTCATACTGAGATGACTTGCAAGAATCACGTGTTCATGTTAAACTATATCATGTCCAATTTGACTTTCCATTTGCATTTCATCTAATGTGTTATATGTAGTCAATTCATACAGCCTTTGTTTTTCAAATGTCTCCAAACTTCTCTCTCACACAGAATGGGCCAACAATAGGAATACAGTCTCTTTCTGTAATAGTTTATACCTCAGGATATCTTCTTCCGGAAAGCCAGAGGTGCCTTACACCACTGGGAATGATGGTTAAACTGCTAGAACTAACATTTGTGAACCATCCACCAGAAGCCAGGTCATGTGCTTAAAGTTTGACATACATTGTATTATTCAGTCTTCTCAAAATATGGTCCTGTGGAATATGATCACAACCAAGAAAACTCAAAGAGATGTCCCAAGTTACATAATTTTTCCAAGATGATTGAGCAGGGAATTGGGTGAATAGGGATGCAACTGAGGTTGACTTCATTCAACAAGTCAGTAAAGCCACCCTGTTCCAGTGGATTAAAATGTTAAATACTGCCTTCATGGGGATTTTATTTAGCTGGGGAGACACATAAGCAAACAGGTAGAGGATTGCAATGCTGTGTGGTAAGGCACATATGAGAACCAAGGCCACTATGCTTGTAGGGGGTTTTGAGGAATATGAAAATAAGACAGAGAGTCGGTAAGTCTTTCAGGAGAAGAGACTGTTGTATTGAGTCTCTAGGGGTTTTTGGAAGTTAGTTATATACAAAAAAGAGCAAAACACATTAAAGGCAGTGGCTGTGGGCCAGGCGTGTTGGCTCATGCCTGTAATCCCAGCACTTTAGGGGGCCGAGGTGGGCAGATCACGAGGTCAGGAGATCGAGACCATCCTGGCTAACGTGGTGAAACCCCATCTCTACTAAAAGTACAAAAAATTAGCTGGGCGTCGTGGCACGTGCCTGTAGTCCCAGCTACTCGGGAGGCTGAGGCAGGAGAATCACTTGAACCCGGGAGGTGGAGGTTGCAGTGAGCTGATACTGCGCCACTGCACTACAGCCTGGGGGACAGAGAGAGACTCCCTCTCAAAAAAAAAAAAAAAAAAAAGACCGTGGCTATGGACAATTAACTCTTTAACATGGAAGAGTAGGTGCTGAATTTCTGTAACCAAAAACCTCTGTCACTGTGAAGCCCCCACTCTCTTTTCTAGTCATGATTGCAGGTCAGCATCCTTCATGTAAGATTCTGGAAGGTGAAACATCATAGCTCTTTGGACAAGATGAACACTCAATAGTAATAAGTGAACTGACAAACGAAAGAGATGGATGACTAGGCTACTCAGTCACTGCTAGGAGAACCAAACCTTAAGATGTGTTGTGCATTGAGTGGAAGTAAGTAAAAAAGGTTTTGGGTATCAAACTAAAGAGTTCACATTTTGTCCTGAAGGTAAAGTAAACCATCAGGATTTTAAACACAGTAGCAACATGAGATTTATGTTTGGGAAAGATCACTGTGGCTGTAAGTAATGTCAAGCATGGAAGGGAGGAGGGTGCAGGCTCCCAGCAAGGGTAAGAGTGAGGAAACTCTTGCTGTAATATAAGAAGATGTCATAAGAAGCTAAACATCTATGGCAAAAAGCAGTAATTTAGAAATGGACAGGAAGGGACCAACTTGAGAAAATGCTTGGGACACAAAATCTACGGGACTTGGGAATGATTGGATTTAAATGACAGGGTCTTGGCTTGTGTGGTCTAGTAATAGTGCTCTCCTGTACTGAAAGTGAAACAGTGGAAGTGGCAGATTTGTGGGGAAGAAGAAAGGAATGATAAATGTGTAATGAACACATTGAATTTGAGATCCATCTGGAAACATCAGAAAACATCTGGTTAAGTACACAAGCCTGGAGTTCATGAGAAGTCACTCAGAAATGTTGATTTGGGTAAGAATTATGGGAAAATGGTGGCTAGGAGGCAGGACTGATTTGCAGCTCCCACTTTGACGGACAAAGCAGCATGTGAAGACTCACACTGTGAACTTTTGCTCCAAGAACTACCACAGGAACATACCAGGAAAGCTGAGAGAATCCACATACCCTTTGAAGAAGGTGGACTGCCGCTGCAGGCTCCATGGGACAGCCAAGGAACTGTGACTTGGTTGCTTTCTCAGCTGGGAGGCTTGTAACCTGGCACAAGTTCTCAGCCCTAGTCACTGGCTGCCTGGAAATACACTTAATACTGTTGGACAGGCACCGTAGGAATGAGACTGGCCTTTCAGGCTGCAGGCTGCATGAGAGCTAGGTGAAGGTGGCTGCTGGCCTCCGCCACTTCCCTGATGACCTATATGACACAGCAGAGGCAGCCATAATCCCCCTGGGAACATAACTCCATTGGCCGGGGAACCACACCCCCACAGTAAGCACAGCAAGCCCTACCCAAGGAGTCTGAGCTCATACATGCCTAACTCCGCCCCCAGCTTTTGGTCAACCCTAGGGGAAGTGAGAGAGCACCACATCAAGGGAGCACCCTGTGGGACAAAAGAATCTGAACAGCAGCCCTTGTGTCCCAGAGTTTCCCTCTGACGTAGTCTATCCAAATGAGAAGGATCCAGAAAAACAATTCTGGTAATACGACAAAACAAGTTTCTTCACCACCCCGAAAAGATCACACTAGCTCACCAGCAATGGACCCAAACCAAGACAAAATCTTTGGATTGCCAGAAAAAGAATTCAGAAGGTCGATTATTAAGCCAATCAAGGAGGCACCAAAGAAAGGTGAAGTCCAACTTAAAGAAATCAAAAAATGGTACAGGATATGAATGGAAAAATCTCCGGTGAAATAGATAGCATAAATAATCACAACTGCTGGAAATCGAGGACACACTTGGAGAAATGCAAAATGCACTGGAAAGTCTCAGCAAAAGAATTGAATAAGCAGAAGAAAGAACTTCAGAGCCTGAAGACAAGGCTTTTGAATTAATCCTGTGCAATAAAGACAGAAAAGAATTTTAAAAAAATGAACAATCCGGGCGCGGTGGCTCAAGCCTGTAATCCCAGCACTTTGGGAGGCCGAGATGGGCGGATCATGAGGTCAGGAGATCCAGACCATCCTGGCTAACATGGTGAAACCCCGTCTCTACTAAAAAAAATAAAAAAAACTAGCCGGGCGAGGTGGCGGGCGCCTGTAGTCCCAGCTACTCCGGAGGCTGAGGCAGGAGAATGGTGTAAACCCAGGAGGCGGAGCTTGCAGTGAGCTGAGATCCAGCCACTGCACTCCAGCCCAGGCGACAGAGCGAGACTACGTCTCAAAAAAAAAAAAAAAAAAATGAACAAAACCTCCAAGAAGTTTGGGATTATGTTAAATTACCAAACCTAAGAATAATTGGTCTTTCCAAGGAAGAAGAGAAATCTAAAGTTTGGAAAACATATTTGAGGGAATAATTGAGGAAAACTTCCCCAGCCTTGTTAGAGCTCTAGACATTCAAATACAAGAAGCTCAAAGAACACCCAGGAAATTAATCACAAAAAGATCATCAGCTAGGCACATAGCCATCAGATTATCTAAAGTCAAGCCAAAAGAAAGAATCTTAGGAGCTGTGAGGAAAAGGCAACAGGCAACCTATAAAGGAAAACCTATGAGATTAATAGCAGATTTCGCAGTAGAAACCCTACAAGCTAGAAGGGATTGGGGTCCTATCTTTAGCCTCCTTAAAGAAAACAATTATCAGCCGAGAATTTTGTATCCAGTGAAACTAAGCTTCACAAATGAAGGAAAGATACATTATTTTTCAAATAAATAAATGCTGAGAGGATTCGCTGCTACCAAGCCAGTGCTATAAGAACTGCTAAAAGGAGCTCTAAATCTTGAAACAAATCCTAAAAATAAACCAAAATAGAATCTCTTTAAAGCATAAATCTCATAGAACCCATAAAACAATAACACAATGTAAACAACAACAACAAGGTGTTCAGGCAACAAATAACACAATGAATAGAATAGTATCTCACATCTCAATACTAACATTTAACGTAAGTGGCCTTAATGCTCTGTTGAAAAGATACAGAATGGCAGAATGGATAATAACTTACCAAACAAGTATCTGCTGTCTTCAAGAGACTCACCTGACATGTAAGGGTTCACATAAACTTAAGGTAAAGGGGTGGAAAAAGATATCCCATGTAAATGGACACCAAAAGGGATCAGAAGTAGCCATTCTTATATCAGAGAAAACAAAAAAGTACCAGCAGTTAAAGACAAAGAGGGACATTATATTATATAATGATAAAAGGACTAGTCCAACAGGAAAATATCACAATTTTAAATATATGTGCACCTAACACTGGGACTTCCAAATCTATAAAATAATTACTACTAGACCTAAGAAATGAGGTAGACAGCAACACAATAGTAGTGGGGGACTTCAGTACTCCACTGAGAGCACTAGACAGGTCATCAAGACAGAAAGTCAGAAAAAAAAATGGACTTAAACTATACCCTAGAACAAATGGACTTACCAGATATTTATGGAACATTCTCCCCAACAACTGCGGAATATACATTCTATTCAGTACATGGAACATTCTCCAAGATAGACCATATGACAGGCCACAAAACAAGTCTCAACAAATTTAAGAAAATCAAAATTATATCAAGTATTCTCTCAGATCACAGTGGAAAAAAATTGGAAATCAACTCCAAAAGAAACCCTCAAAACCATGCAAATACATGAAAATTAAATAGCTTGCTCCTGAATAATTGTTGAGTCAAGAATAAAATCAAGATGGAAATTAAAACATTCTTTTAACTGAATAATAATAGTGACACAACCTACCAAAACCTCTGGGATATAATAAAAGCAGTGCTAAGAGGAAAGTTCATAGCATTAAATGCCTACATCAAAAAGTCTGAAAGAGCACAAATAGACAATCTAAAATTACAACT
Source organism: Colobus angolensis palliatus (assembly GCF_000951035.1). Classification (NCBI taxonomy): domain Eukaryota; kingdom Metazoa; phylum Chordata; class Mammalia; order Primates; family Cercopithecidae; genus Colobus; species Colobus angolensis. The sequence continues at coordinate 10,164,327 of NW_012115043.1, forward strand.
CAAGGTACTAGAGAAACCAGAATAACCAAACCCAAACCCAGCAGAAAAAAGAAATAACCAAGATCAGAGCAGAACTAAAATTGAAAAAAAGTACAAAAGATAAATGAAACAGAAAGCTAGTTATTTGAAAAGATCAGTAAAATTGACCATTAGTGAGCTTAACCAAGAAAAAAAAGAGGAGATCCAAATAAGCTCAATTAGAAATGAAAGAGGAGATATTACAACTGACACCACAGAAATACAAAAGATCATTCAAGGCTACTATAAACACCATTACATGCATAAACTAAAAAACCTAGAGGAGATGGATAAATTCCTGGAAATATACAACCCTCCTATATTAAACTAAGAAGATAAAGAAACTCCGAACAGACAAATAACAAGCAGAGAGATTGAAATAGTAATTAAAAAGTTACCAACAAAAAAATGTCCAGGACCAGATGGATTCACAGCTGAATTCTAACATTCAAAGAAGAATTGGTAGTAATCCTATTGACACTACTCCACAAGATAGAGAAAGAGGGAATCCTCCCTAAATCATGCTATGAAGCCAGTATCACCCTGATACCAAAACCAGGAAAGCATACAACAACAAAAGAAAATATCTGTGATGAACATAGATACAAAATCCTCAACAAAATACCAGCTAACAGAATCCAACAGCACATTAAAAAGACAATCCACCATGATCAAGTGGGTTTCATACCAAAGATGTCGGGATGGTTTAGCATCCACAAGTCACTAAATGTGATACAGCACAAAAACAGAATTAAAAGCAAAAATCACATAATCATCTCAATAGACGCAGAAAAAGCATTTGACAAAATCCAGCATCCCTTTCTGATTAAAACCCTCAGCAAAATTGGCATAAAAGGGACTCGCCTTAAGGTAAAAAAAAGTCATCTATGACAAACCCACAGCCAACGTTATACTGAACAGGGAAAAGTTTAGGCCGGGCATAGTGGCTCATGCCTGTAATCCCAGTATTTTGGGAGGTCAAGGCAGGTGAATCACCTGAAGTCAGGAGTTTGACCAGCCTGGCCAACATGGTGAAACCCTGTCCCTACTAAAACTACAAAAATTGGCCAGGCATGGTAGTGTGTGCCTGTAGTCTCAGCTACTTGGGAGGCTGAGCCAGAAGAATCCCTTGAACCCGGGAGGCGGTAGTTGCAGTGACCTGAGATCATGTCACTGCACTCCAGCCTGGGCAACAGAGTGAGACTCCACCTCAAAAAAAAAAGAAAAAAGGTGGGGGGGAATCAACACAATACCACCTCACTCCTGCAAGAATGGCCATAATAAAAAAATAATAGATGTTGGCATGGATGTGGTGAAAAAGGAACACTTTTATACTGTCAATGGGAATGTAAACTAGTACTATGGAAAACAGTATGCAGATTCCTTAAAGAACTGAAAGTAGATCTACCATTTGATCCAGCAATCCCACTCTTGGGTATCTACTCAGAGGAAAAAAGTCATTATACGAAAAAGATACTGGCACTTGCATGTTTATAGCACCACAGTTCACAACTGCAAAAATATGGAACCAACCCAAATGCCCATCAATCAATGAGTGGATAAAGAAAATGTGATATATGTATACCATGGAATACTACTCAGCCATAAAAAGGAAAGAAATAATAGCATTTGTGGCAATCTGGCAATAATAATTCAAGACTCTTACTCTAAGTGAAGTAACTTAGGAATGGAAAACCAAACATTGTATAAATGTCACTCATAAATGGGAGTTAAGCTATGAGGACACAAAGGTGTAAGAATGATACCATGGACTTTGGAGGACTTGAGGGAAAGCGGCAGGTGTGAGGGAAAAGACTACAGACTGAATACAGCATAGGCGGCTCAGGTGATGGGTGCACCAAAATCTCGGAAATCACCGCTAAAGAACTTATTCATGTAACCAAACACCACCTGTTCCCCAAAAACCTGTTGACAATTTTTTTTATAGTAAAAAACAAATGAAAAACCTAAAAATGAAAAAAATGTTGATTTGGGAATTATCAACATATAGGCAGAATTCTAATCATGAATTGAGATGAGATCTCCAAAAGGTAGGAGTGGAAATCCAAGATACAGCCCTAAGGAACTCTGAATACAAGAGGCAAGAAGAAGAAAAGCCTAAAATTAGCCCAAGAGAGATTGTCCAAAGCAGGAGGAAAACCATGAGGGAGGGAAGGAAAGATGGTATGGACCAAGCCCAAGCAGGAGTAGTCATTTCTCTCAAATATTAGTGAAGACACTTGAAATATATATGTTGTAAATATTTTCTCTCAGCCTACGGCTGTTTATATTCATAATCATGTCTTTTGATGAGCAGAAGATTTTAGTCTTATGGACTCCGATTTATTATTATTTTCTTTTATTGTTGGTGCTCTCTGTGACCTCTCAGTGAAATCTGCCTGCCTCCAACATCATGAAGATATTCCCTTGTGCTTGCTTCTAGAAGTTTTCTCATTTTCACTCTAGATTTAAATCTGTGATCCATCTTGAATTAACTTCTACAGATGTTGTGAGTTAGGAGTTGAGGTTTATATTTTCTATGGATACCCAGTGATCCTAGTACCATCTTTGAAAATACTTTCTTTCCTCCTTGAATTGCTTCAGTCCCTTGTCAAAATTTGACTGTATAAATGTGGGTTTCTATTCCATTCATCTATTTCCTTATCCGTTTATCAGTACTCAGTAGTCTTCATTAATGTAGTGTTATAGAGTCTTGAAATCATGTTATATAAATCTTTTAACATGGTTCTAAACTGCTCAATTTTTTTCTTTCTTTCTTTTTTTTTTTTTGAGACGGAGTCTCCCTCTGTTGCCCAGAGTAGAGTGCAGTGGCGCAATCTTGGCTCACTGCAGCCTCTGCCTCCCAGATTCAAGCGATTCTCCTGACTCAGCCTCCCCAGTAGCTGGGATTACAGGCATGTACCATCACACTTGAATAATTTTTACATATTTAGTAGAGACAGACTTTTACCATGTTGGACAGGCTGGTCTTGAACTCCTGACCTCAAGTGATGTGCCTGCCTTGGCCTCCCAAAGTGCTGGGGGATTAGAGGCATGAGCCACCATGCCCGCCCTGCTCAATTTTTAAGTAATCATTAGTTGAACTGATTCACCATAATTATGGAGACATTTGCCATTATTTCCTTCTTCCATTCATTGACTTTTTTCATTTATTCAATAAATATTTATTGAATGCTAGCCTTGTAACTGACACTGGGAAAGAGGGATAAGTTAAGTAAGCATAATTCCTGTCTTAAACAACTGCCACAGTGAGGAAGATGTTACAGAAACAACTGTTACACAATGCACTAAAAGTAATCACTCAGTCAATAAATATTTATTGAGCACATACTATCAGCTTGGCAACATGGAACACTGAACTCATGTCGAATTTCAGCTTTGCCAATGCAAGTGTAAGATTCTCTTCCCCGCCTGACATCGCCCACATAATATCTTTTCCAAGCTACACATTTACTGCTAATTAGTTGGATCCTTCTCCTTTGAACATTTTCCACCACAAAAGCACAATAATATGAATAGTAATACCTCATATTAGCATAGTGCTTTCAACTTTTCAAAGTGGTTTTACATCCATTATCTTGTTTTCTCTTCACATTTCTCCTGTGAGTTAGGAAAAGCAAATATTGTTATTTTTATTTGACAGAGAAAAGTAGATCACAGAAATGTGAAGTGATTTGCTTCCCTTCATATAGCTAGGGCTAGAACCCTTCTCCTTTCCTGCCTCCCTCCCATCCCAAGTTCCTGCTGCTTTTACCATTACTCTTTCTCCCTCTTCAGCATCTTATCAGTACATACCTTACCAGGAAGGCTTCCAATTTCAGGTACCACTCCTGGGCTCTAAGTTAAGCTGCCACAATAGTACCATATGTTGAAAGACTACAATAGATTGTCAGTATTATCTTCAAGTGCTGACAGAGATTTATGAATGAGGATGGAGAAAAGAATCATGATCATTTTCACTATTATAACTGCCTGCAGAAGATTCATAAAATTCTGACACTTTCTTCATCCTTTTTACCAGGCATCAGCTGTCGGGGGAAGGTCGCTTCTTCCCACCCAGCTTTGGAATGAAGTGATAAATGTGTCAGAAAGCTCACGCTGGGTGCAATCTTCTGCCTTGTAAACAGTTTTCATTGATATGTACATTAAACTTTGCTTTCTTTTTTAAGCCTCCATAAAGATGCTTGGAAAACAGCACTGTCGCTGATAAATATCTCTTCTATTGTGGGACTTTTAAGGATATGGACTTCTTAAAAAAAAAAAAAAAAGAAGAAGAAGAAGAAGAAAAAGAAAAAGAAAGAAACAAAGATGTGTAAGGGGCTGGATATCCTGAGTCCCGACCAGAGAGTCAGGGCTATTTCTTCTACATGAGCAAGTCTACAGCGGAGTTCTGAATTTTCATGAGAGCATTCTTTTCTTCTGGCCCCTCTCTTGTTCACCTCCAATATCTTGCAAAAAAATTTATCAAGCCTCTAAAGACATGGAAATAGTGAATGCATTTTTTTTAAAAGAAGGATTTTTAGGTCAGTTTTTTTTTTCAGTGTTTAATGCAGAATAGGGCCCCATTTTGCATTCCCATCGGTAATGTAGACCGGGTGAGGAGTGCGTAATTGGGATCACGGCAGGAAGTGTGCTAAAGAACAAGACAAAGGGTTTTTTTTTTTTTTTTTGCCAGAATAGAATGGTGAGGAAGCTAAGGACACCCAAAGTTCTCTCATCTAAAGATATTTCACTGCCACTATTTCCATTTTGCTACCTTAGTCACCAAAAATTCTACCCACCATGAATGTCCAGGCCCCCCTTCCCTTAGGTTAAAGCAACCCTAGTGTGTCCATCAGTGATGAAGATTCACTGGGCTTCAGGACCCAGGAAAGCCAGCCAGAGGGAAAAGCATTTAACAAAGGCTAAGGCATAGTCAGTCAAAAATATAAGAGTTAGTTTATAGGGATCGGAAGAGAAGCAACTGCACCTTCAGTGTTTCTCTAGCTCCAGTCCTACTAGAGAAATTGTTCCAATCCTACTAGAAAAATTGCTAGAACTTGTTCTCCCTACACTGTCCTTTAACCCCTTTGGAGTCACTAGACAATCTCAGATGTGCCCAGGAGCAAGTCTTCTATTGCTCTTTGACTTCTGCTCCATCAGGAATATTTGCTGTCTCCACTTCTGCTGTCCCCAAAGCCACCTCTAGCTACCTTGTCATTATCACTGCTAGCCTTAGTCTCCTAGCCTTGCCAGAAAGACCTCCTTCCATTCTATTCTTAGCACTACTTTCCTGAAAACCCAATCAAGAGCCTCTCAGTGTTGGGTTGGAGAAGTGATACATATCTGATGTATTGAACATCACTCACCCTCTTATGACTGTCTCATGCCCCCGAAACAAACCTATGCACCTCTACTCTTTATTTAGGGTGAATTCTAATACAGAGTTTTTCTTGATTCCTCCTATAACCCACCCCAATGTTCTTCCAAACTCATCTGAATAATGTTTCCATTATCTCATTTAATCACCACCGCAACAACGTGGGATAGATCATCTCTATGTAGGTCATCCTTTACACCCCTGGTGCTTCTCTAAGACACACAACCATCATGGGAGTAAAATGAGGCAAGTTAATAAGATTAAAGTGCATGTCTCTGATTCTAGCCACCCCTCCCCTCTTTCAAGATCTCAGGTGCTCCTGAGAGTTCCCTCTTCCAAGGGGGCCACTTCTCCCATGCTCACAAATGAGCTTTACCCTCCCCCAGTACCAGACTTCTGCTGCCTTTAAGCCAATTTAAAGGACCAGATTTACTGAACAGAAGAATGTCAGAAAGGGTGCTATATTAGCTTCCCACTACCACCTCCAATACTATCTTTCACTCCTGCACCCTGAATCCTTCCAAGCTCTTAGTGCCTGCAATGGCCATCAAATTTGTCAACATGCCACAATGTCAGTCATCAGGAAATTATGACCAAACTAGCCAGGATTCTTAGGGTGGCAAGTGATACCCAAGTCAAGGTGAATAACCAGAGAAGCGATGTTTTTAGGTCACATCACTGAAGAAACCCGGGGTAGTGCAGTATTCAGGAATCTTGGTCCCCTCCCTCTCTCCTCTCTGCTCCCCTTTGTGCTAGCTTTATTGCCAAACAAGCTCCCTCCTTATGGTGGCAACATTGGTCAGTGTGACTGTTAGCTCCAAATTTATTGCTATGCATAGCAGGAAAAGGGAGAAAATAGTTCTGGAATAATAGTCATGGCAAGGTCTCTCATTGCCTCAGTTTGTGTAACACACTCATCCTTCAACCAATCACTGTGACCAGAGGAAGATAAACTTTAGGTCATCTGCTCACCCCTGGAAACACACATGGTTATAGGAGAGTGTTGGTTTCACCTAAACTAAATAGAATAGTTTCCAGAGAGGAAAGAAAGATTCTGTCACTAAAATAAGAGGAAAAAGAATGCCAGGAAAGCAAAAGCAACCTATTCCCAAATAGACTTCATTCCAAGATCTTACATTTCTCTTTACTCCTTTAGGCTTGCTCAGAAACTGGGGTAAAACAAGATTTCCAAGTATTGGGGTGAGGACATCAATGGATGCTTGTGTGAAGAGCTGAGACCTGGAATGTCAGGAGAAAGAAAATAGGGACAGCTGTTGATTCCAATTCAAACTGGCCTTGGACAAGTTTCTTTCTCTACCTGGGCCTCTGATCCTCATTCATGAGCAGATTGGTCTAAATAATTGCCTTAACTCATGGCCCTTGATCTCAACAAAGCTTCATAATTGCACTATGATCAAACTTGAGCATTGAAATATTAAAACCTATTTCTAAGCTGTTCTTCTTAACTATGCCCAGATATGAATATTTTGGCAGCTCAAAAGCAATGCCAATAGTCTTGCTGACAATCTTCCAGTCAAAAATTTGTTAAAAGACATTTATCACCTCTTAGAATCAATAAAGCAGTTCTCCTTTTCAAATATGTTTATATATATAAATATACAACAATATGTATATGAATATGAATATGTTCCATAAACCTTCACAATTTTTCTAAGTTGGTCATCATGCAGAAACATTGTTCCAATTAAACAAGATGGCCTCAAATTCCTTTCTTCTCTAAAAAATCTATGGTTTTATGAGGTTTTTTCAGTTGGAAAATGGTGTCACCTCTCAGTATTCTACACCTATGAGAAAACCAGTTTTTATCATAGAATCATAAATGAACACCTCAATCTATCTTATGGCAGTTTTAGCCAATTAAAAGTATGATGCCATTAAAAAAGGAAGAAAGCATGGTGCCTAACCGTAACAATTATGAGCATGGCTATAATAAAAAAAAAACAAGGCCGGGCGTGGTGGCTCATATCTGTAATTCCAGCACTTTGGGAGGCCAAGGCTGGTGGATCA